>NC_092085.1:7858706-8158965 GCF_043229965.1 Drosophila suzukii
GCGTGGCACTCTACTGAAACAAACTTGCACGCCAAATCTCAATAGCCTAGCTCCCATAGTTTCCGAGATCTCAGCGTTCATCCGGACAGACAGACAGACGGACATGGCTAGATCGACTCGGCATGTGATCCTGATCAAGAATATATATAATTTATGGGGTCGGAAACGCTTCCTTCTGCCTGTTACATACTTTCCGACGTGGCATATTCGCGTAACAAACTTGCGCTGCGTATAAGGCTACGGAATCTAAAGCTGAAATCCCAATTCTCTATCTTTGATAGTTTCCGAAGTATACACATTACTATTTACGATTTTTTGAAGATTGTGGGCGGTTTATGGGCGTTAGGGTGGGCGTGGTCAACCGATAGGTATTGATGAGAACATTACATTACAGTTAAAATTTTTATTCTAGCATCAAAACTGTAGGATCCACAGTTTTGGGCGGATTGTGGGCGTTAGAGTGGGCGTGGCACTCTACTGAAACAAACTTGCGCTGCGTTAGAAGCTCAGGAATCTGCACGCCAAATCTCAATAGCCTAGCTCCCATAGTTTCCGAGATCTCAGCGTTCATACGGACAGACAGACAGACGGGCAGACAGACAGACGGACATGGCTAGATCGACTCGGCTAGTGATCCTGATCATAATTTATGGGGTCGGAAACGCTTCCTTCTGCCTGTTACATACTTTCCGACGAATCTAGTGTACCCTGGTTTGTGAGCGTTAGAGTGGGCGTGGCACTCTACTGAAACAAACTTGCGCTGCGTAAGAAGCTCAGGAATCTGCACGCCAAATCTCAATAGCCAAGCTCCCATAGTTTCCGAGATCTCAGCGTTCATCCGGACAGACAGGCTGACGGACAGACAGACAGACAGACATGGCTAGATCGACTCGGCTAGTGATACTTTCCGACGAATCTAGTATACCCTGGTTTGTGGGCGTTAGAGTGGGCGTGGCACTCTACTAAAACAAACTTGCGCTGCGTAAGAAGCTCAAGAATCTGCAAGCCAAATCTCAATAGCCTAGCTCCCATAGTTTCCGAGATCTCAGCGTTCATCCGGACAGACAGACAGACGGACATGGCTGGATCGACTCGGCTAGTTATCCTGATCAAGAATATATATACTTTATGGGGTCGGAAACGCTTCCTTCTGCCTGTTACATACTTTCCGACGAATCTAGTATACCCTTTTACTCTACGAGTAACGGGTATAATAACAAGGAAGAACGCTATAGTCGAGTACCTCGACTATCAGATACCCGTTACTCAGCTAAATAGAGATATGCAAGTAGCAAAGCGAGATTAAAATGCGCCACCTACCGGCGGTATACAGATTTAAGCGTTATGGGCGTTAGAGTGGGCATGGCAAATTTTTTTTGGACCAATCGATAGGTATTGACGAGACCAATACATTTCAGTTAAAATTTTTTATCTAGCACAAAAACTGTGGGCGTCAGGTTTTTGCGGTTTGTGGGCGTGGCATATTCGCGTAACAAACTTGCGCTGCGTATAAGGCTACGGAATCTAAATCTGAAATCTCAATTCTCTATCTTTGATAGTTTCCGAGATATCCACATTCATATTTACGATTTTTTGAAGTTTGTGGGCGGTTTATGGGCGTTAGGGTGGGCGTGGCAAACCTTTTTTTGGGACAATCGATAGGTATTGATGAGAACATTACATTTCAGTTAAAATTTTTATTCTAGCATCAAAACAGTAGGAGCCACAGTTTTGAGCGGTTTGTGGGCGTTAGAGTTGGCGTGGCACTCTACTGAAACAAACTTGCGCTGCGTAAGAAGCTCAAGAATTTGCATGCCAAATCTCAATAGCCTATCTCCCATAGTTTCCGAGATCTCAGCGTTCATCCGGACAGACAGACAGACGGACAGACGGACATGGCTGGATCGACTCGGCTAGTTATCCTGATCAAGAATATATATACTTTATGGGTTCGGAAGCGCTTCCTTCTGCCTGTTACATACTTTCCGACAAATCTAGTATACCCTTTTACTCTACGAGTAACGGGTATAATAACAAGGAAGAACGCTATAGTCGAACACCTCGACTATCAGATACCCGTTACTCAGCTAAATAGAGATATGCAAGTAGCAAAGCGAGATTAAAATGCGCAACCTACCGGCGGTATACCGATTTAAGGGTTATGGGCGTTAGAGTGGGCGTGGCAAATTTTTGGACCCATCGATAGGTATTGACGAGACCAACACATTTCAGTTAAAATTTTTGATCTAGCATAAAAATCGTGGGCGTCACAGGTTTTTGCGGTTTGTGGGCGTTAGAGTGGGCGTGGCATATTCGCGTAACAAACTTGCGCTGCGTATAAGGCTACGGAATCTAAATCTGAAGTCCTAATATTTTATCTTTGATAGTTTCCAAGATATCCACATTCACTTTTACGATTTTGTGAAGTTTGTGGGCGGTTTATGGGCGTTAGGGTGGGCATGGCAGACTTCTTTTTGGGTCAATTGATAGGTATCGATGAGAACATTACATTTCAGTTAAAATTTTTATTCTAGCATCAAAACTGTAGGAGCCACAGTTTTGGGCGGTTTGTGGGCGTTAGTGTGGGCGTGGCACTCTACTGAAACAAACTTGCACGCCAAATCTCAATAGCCTAGCTCCCATAGTTTCCGAGATCTCAGCGTTCATCCGGACAGACAGACAGACGGACAGACAGACAGACGGACATGGCTAGATCGACTCGGCTAGTGATCCTGATCAAGAATATATATAATTTATGGGGTCGGAAACGCTTCCTTCTGCCTGTTACATACTTTCCGACGAATCTAGTATACCCTGGTTTGTGGGCGTTAGAGTGGGCGTGGCACTCTACTGAAACAAACTTGCGCTGCGTAAGAAGCTCAGGAATCTGCACGCCAAATCTCAATAGCCTAGCTCCCATAGTTTCCGAGATCTCAGCGTTCATCCGGACAGACAGACTGACGGACAGACGGACAGACGGACATGGCTAGATCGACTCGGCTAGTGATCCTGATCAAGAATATATATACTTTATGGGTTTGGAAGCGCTTCCTTCTGCCTGTTACATACTTTCCGACGAATTAGTATACCCTTTTACTCTACGAGTAACGGGTATAATAACAAGGAAGAACGCTATAGTCGAGTACCTCGACTATCAGATACCCGTTACTCAGCTAAAAAGAGATATGCAAGTAGCAAAGCGAGATTAAAATGCGCCACCTACCGGCGGTATACAGATTTAAGCGTTATGGGCGTTAGAGTGGGCGTGGCAAATTTTTTTTGGACCAATCGATAGGTATTGGCGATACCAATACATTTCAGTTAAAATTTTTGATCTAGCATAAAAATCGTGGGCGTCACAGGTTTTCGCGGTTTGTGGGCGTTAGAGTGGGCGTGGCATATTCGCGTAACAAACTTGCGCTGCGTATAAGGCTACGGAATCTAAATCTGAAATCCGAATTCTCTCTTTGATAGTTTCCGAGATATCCACATTCGTATTTACGATTTTTTTAAGTTTGTGGGTCAATCGATAGGTATTGATGAGAACATTACATTTCAGTTAAAATTCTTATTCTAGCATCAAAACTGTAGGAGCCACAGTTTTGGGCGGCTTGTGGGCGTTAGAGTGGGCGTGGCACTCTACTGAAACAAACTTGCGCTGCGTAAGAAGCTCAGGAATCTGCACGCCAAATCTCAATAGCCTAGCTCCCATAGTTTCCGAGATCTCAGCGTTCATCCGGACAGACAGGCAGACGGACAGTTTGTGGGCGTTAGAGTGGGCGTGGCACTCTACTGAAACAATCTTGCGCTGCGTAAGAAGCTCAGGAATCTGCACGCCAAATCTCAATAGCCTAGCTCCCATAGTTTCCGAGATCTCAGCCTTCATCCGGACAGACAGACAGACGGACATGGCTAAATCGACTCGGCTAGTGATCCTGATCAAGAATATATATACTTTATGGGGTCGGAAACGCTTCCTTCTGCTGTTACATACTTTCCGACGAATCTAGTATACCCTTTTACTCTACGAGTAACGGGTATAATAACAAGGAAGAAAGCTATATTCGAACACCTCGACTATCAGATACCCGTTACTCAGCTAAATAGAGATATGCAAGTAGCAAAGCGAGATTAAAATGCGCAACCTACCGGCGGTATACCGATTTAAGGGTTATGGGCGTTAGAGTGGGCGTGGCAAATTTTTGGACCAATCGATAGGTATTGACGAGACCAACACATTTCAGTTAAAATTTTTGATCTAGCATAAAAATCGTGGGCGTCACAGGTTTTCGCGCTTTGTGGGCGTTAGAGTGGGCGTGGCATATTCGCGTAACAAACTTGCGCTGCGTATAAGGCTACGGAATCGAAATCTGAAGTCCTAATATTTTATCTTTGATAGTTTCCAAGATATCCACATTCACTTTTACGATTTTGTGAAGTTTGTGGGCGGTTTATGGGCGTTAGGGTGGGCATGGCAGACTTCTTTTTGGGTCAATTGATAGGTATTGATGAGAACATTACATTTCAGTTAAAATTTTTATTCTAGCATCAAAACTGTAGGAGCCACAGTTTTGGGCGGTTTGTGGGCGTTAGAGTGGGCGTGGCACTCTACTGAAACAAACTTGCACGCCAAATCTCAATAGCCTAGCTCCCATAGTTTCCGAGATCTCAGCGTTCATCCGGACAGACAGACAGACGGACAGACAGACAGACGGACATGGCTAGATCGACTCGGCATGTGATCCTGATCAAGAATATATATAATTTATGGGGTCGGAAACGCTTCCTTCTGCCTGTTACATACTTTCCGACGTGGCATATTCGCGTAACAAACTTGCGCTGCGTATAAGGCTACGGAATCTAAAGCTGAAATCCCAATTCTCTATCTTTGATAGTTTCCGAAGTATACACATTACTATTTACGATTTTTTGAAGTTTGTGGGCGGTTTATGGGCGTTAGGGTGGGCGTGGTCAACCGATAGGTATTGATGAGAACATTACATTACAGTTAAAATTTTTATTCTAGCATCAAAACTGTAGGATCCACAGTTTTGGGCGGATTGTGGGCGTTAGAGTGGGCGTGGCACTCTACTGAAACAAACTTGCGCTGCGTTAGAAGCTCAGGAATCTGCACGCCAAATCTCAATAGCCTAGCTCCCATAGTTTCCGAGATCTCAGCGTTCATACGGACAGACAGACAGACGGGCAGACAGACAGACGGACATGGCTAGATCGACTCGGCTAGTGATCCTGATCATAATTTATGGGGTCGGAAACGCTTCCTTCTGCCTGTTACATACTTTCCGACGAATCTAGTGTACCCTGGTTTGTGAGCGTTAGAGTGGGCGTGGCACTCTACTGAAACAAACTTGCGCTGCGTAAGAAGCTCAGGAATCTGCACGCCAAATCTCAATAGCCTAGCTCCCATAGTTTCCGAGATCTCAGCGTTCATACGGACAGACAGACAGACGGGCAGACAGACAGACGGACATGGCTAGATCGACTCGGCTAGTGATCCTGATCATAATTTATGGGGTCGGAAACGCTTCCTTCTGCCTGTTACATACTTTCCGACGAATCTAGTGTACCCTGGTTTGTGAGCGTTAGAGTGGGCGTGGCACTCTACTGAAACAAACTTGCGCTGCGTAAGAAGCTCAGGAATCTGCACGCCAAATCTCAATAGCCAAGCTCCCATAGTTTCCGAGATCTCAGCGTTCATCCGGACAGACAGGCTGACGGACAGACAGACAGACAGACATGGCTAGATCGACTCGGCTAGTGATACTTTCCGACGAATCTAGTATACCCTGGTTTGTGGGCGTTAGAGTGGGCGTGGCACTCTACTAAAACAAACTTGCGCTGCGTAAGAAGCTCAAGAATCTGCAAGCCAAATCTCAATAGCCTAGCTCCCATAGTTTCCGAGATCTCAGCGTTCATCCGGACAAACAGACAGACGGACAGACGGGCAGACGGACATGGCTGGATCCACTCGGCTAGTTATCCTGATCAAGAATATGTATACTTTATGGCGTCGGAAACGCTTCCTTCTGCCTGTTACATACTTTCCGACGAATCTAGTATACCCTTTTACTCTACGAGTAACGGGTATAATAACAAGGAAGAACGCTATAGTCGAGTACCTCGACTATCAGATACCCGTTACTCAGCTAAATAGAGATATGCAAGTAGCAAAGCGAGATTAAAATGCGCCACCTACCGGCGGTATACAGATTTAAGCGTTATGGGCGTTAGAGTGGGCATGGCAAATTTTTTTTGGCCAATCGATAGGTATTGACGAGACCAATACATTTCAGTTAAAATTTTTTATCTAGCACAAAAACTGTGGGCGTCAGGTTTTCGCGGTTTGTGGGCGTGGCATATTCGCGTAACAAACTTGCGCTGCGTATAAGGCTACGGAATCTAAATCTGAAAACTCAATTCTCTATCTTTGATAGTTTCCGAGATATCCACATTCATATTTACGATTTTTTGAAGTTTGTGGGCGGTTTATGGGCGTTAGGGTGGGCGTGGCAAACTTTTTTTTGGGACAATCGATAGGTATTGATGAGAACATTACATTTCAGTTAAAATTTTTATTCTAGCATCAAAACAGTAGGAGCCACAGTTTTGAGCGGTTTGTGGGCGTTAGAGTGGGCGTGGCACTCTACTGTAACAAACTTGCGCTGCGTAAGAAGCTCAAGAATTTGCATGCCAAATCTCAATAGCCTATCTCCCATAGTTTCCGAGATCTCAGCGTTCATCCGGACAGACAGACAGACGGACAGACGGATATGGCTGGATCGACTCGGCTAGTTATCCTGATCAAGAATATATATACTTTATGGGTTCGGAAGCGCTTCCTTCTGCCTGTTACATACTTTCCGACAAATCTAGTATACCCTTTTACTCTACGAGTAACGGGTATAATAACAAGGAAGAACGCTATAGTCGAGTACCGCGACTATCAGATACCCGTTACTCAGCTAAATAGAGATATGCAAGTAGCAAAGCGAGATTAAAATGCGCCACCTACCGGCGGTATACAGATTTAAGCGTTATGGGCGTTAGAGTGGGCGTGGCAAATTTTTTTTTGGACCAATTGATAGGTATTGGCGATACCAATACATTTCAGTTAAAATTTTTGATCTAGCATAAAAATCGTGGGCGTCACAGGTTTTCGCAGTTTGTGGGCGTTAGAGTGGGCGTGGCATATTCGCGTAACAAACTTGCGCTGCGTATAAGGCTACGGAATCTAAATCTGAAATCCGAATTCTCTCTTTGATAGTTTCCGAGATATCCACATTCGTATTTACGATTTTTCTAAGTTTGTGGGTCAATCGATAGGTATTGATGAGAACATTACATTTCAGTTAAAATTCTTATTCTAGCATCAAAACTGTAGGAGCCACAGTTTTGGGCGGCTTGTGGGCGTTAGAGTGGGCGTGGCACTCTACTGAAACAAACTTGCGCTGCGTAAGAAGCTCAGAACTTTGATAGTTTCCAAGATATCCACATTCACTTTTACGATTTTGTGAAGTTTGTGGGCGGTTTATGGGCGTTAGGGTGGGCATGGCAGACTTCTTTTTGGGTCAATTGATAGGTATCGATGAGAACATTACATTTCAGTTAAATTTTTTATTCTAGCATCAAAACTGTAGGAGCCACAGTTTTGGGCGGTTTGTGGGCGTTAGTGTGGGCGTGGCACTCTACTGAAACAAACTTGCACGCCAAATCTCAATAGCCTAGCTCCCATAGTTTCCGAGATCTCAGCGTTCATCCGGACAGACAGACAGACGGACAGACAGACAGACGGACATGGCTAGATCGACTCGGCTAGTGATCCTGATCAAGAATATATATAATTTATGGGGTCGGAAACGCTTCCTTCTGCCTGTTACATACTTTCCGACGAATCTAGTATACCCTGGTTTGTGGGCGTTAGAGTGGGCGTGGCACTCTACTGAAACAAACTTGCGCTGCGTAAGAAGCTCAGGAATCTGCACGCCAAATCTCAATAGCCTAGCTCCCATAGTTTCCGAGATCTCAGCGTTCATCCGGACAGACAGACTGACGGACAGACGGACAGACGGACAGACGGAAATGGCTAGATCGACTCGGCTAGTGATCCTGATCAAGAATATATATACTTTATGGGTTTGGAAGCGCTTCCTTCTGCCTGTTACATACTTTCCGACGAATTAGTATACCCTTTTACTCTACGAGTAACGGGTATAATAACAAGGAAGAACGCTATAGTCGAGTACCTCGACTATCAGATACCCGTTACTCAGCTAAAAAGAGATATGCAAGTAGCAAAGCGAGATTAAAATGCGCCACCTACCGGCGGTATACAGATTTAAGCGTTATGGGCGTTAGAGTGGGCGTGGCAAATTTTTTTTGGACCAATCGATAGGTATTGGCGATACCAATACATTTCAGTTAAAATTTTTGATCTAGCATAAAAATCGTGGGCGTCACAGGTTTTCGCGGTTTGTGGGCGTTAGAGTGGGCGTGGCATATTCGCGTAACAAACTTGCGCTGCGTATAAGGCTACGGAATCTAAATCTGAAATCCGAATTCTCTCTTTGATAGTTTCCGAGATATCCACATTCGTATTTACGATTTTTTTAAGTTTGTGGGTCAATCGATAGGTATTGATGAGAACATTACATTTCAGTTAAAATTCTTATTCTAGCATCAAAACTGTAGGAGCCACAGTTTTGGGCGGCTTGTGGGCGTTAGAGTGGGCGTGGCACTCTACTGAAACAAACTTGCGCTGCGTAAGAAGCTCAGGAATCTGCACGCCAAATCTCAATAGCCTAGCTCCCATAGTTTCCGAGATCTCAGCGTTCATCCGGACAGACAGGCAGACGGACAGTTTGTGGGCGTTAGAGTGGGCGTGGCACTCTACTGAAACAATCTTGCGCTGCGTAAGAAGCTCAGGAATCTGCACGCCAAATCTCAATAGCCTAGCTCCCATAGTTTCCGAGATCTCAGCCTTCATCCGGACAGACAGACAGACGGACAGACGAACATGGCTAAATCGACTCGGCTAGTGATCCTGATCAAGAATATATATACTTTATGGGGTCGGAAACGCTTCCTTCTGCTGTTACATACTTTCCGACGAATCTAGTATACCCTTTTACTCTACGAGTAACGGGTATAATAACAAGGAAGAAAGCTATAGTCGAGTACCTCGACTATCAGATACCCGTTACTCAGCTAAATAGAGATATGCAAGTAGCAAAGCGAGATTAAAATGCGCAACCTACCGGCGGTATACAGATTTAAGCGTTATGGGCGTTAGAGTGGGCGTGGCAAATTTTTGGACCAATCGATAGGTATTGACGAGACCAACACATTTCAGTTAAAATTTTTGATCTAGCATAAAAATCGTGGGCGTCACAGGTTTTCGCGCTTTGTGGGCGTTAGAGTGGGCGTGGCATATTCGCGTAACAAACTTGCGCTGCGTATAAGGCTACGGAATCTAAAGCTGAAATCCCAATTCTCTATCTTTGATAGTTTCCGAAGTATACACATTACTATTTACGATTTTTTGAAGTTTGTGGGCGGTTTATGGGCGTTAGGGTGGGCGTGGTCAACCGATAGGTATTGATGAGAACATTACATTACAGTTAAAATTTTTATTCTAGCATCAAAACTGTAGGATCCACAGTTTTGGGCGGATTGTGGGCGTTAGAGTGGGCGTGGCACTCTACTGAAACAAACTTGCGCTGCGTTAGAAGCTCAGGAATCTGCACGCCAAATCTCAATAGCCTAGCTCCCATAGTTTCCGAGATCTCAGCGTTCATACGGACAGACAGACAGACGGGCAGACAGACAGACGGACATGGCTAGATCGACTCGGCTAGTGATCCTGATCATAATTTATGGGGTCGGAAACGCTTCCTTCTGCCTGTTACATACTTTCCGACGAATCTAGTGTACCCTGGTTTGTGAGCGTTAGAGTGGGCGTGGCACTCTACTGAAACAAACTTGCGCTGCGTAAGAAGCTCAGGAATCTGCACGCCAAATCTCAATAGCCTAGCTCCCATAGTTTCCGAGATCTCAGCGTTCATACGGACAGACAGACAGACGGGCAGACAGACAGACGGACATGGCTAGATCGACTCGGCTAGTGATCCTGATCATAATTTATGGGGTCGGAAACGCTTCCTTCTGCCTGTTACATACTTTCCGACGAATCTAGTGTACCCTGGTTTGTGAGCGTTAGAGTGGGCGTGGCACTCTACTGAAACAAACTTGCGCTGCGTAAGAAGCTCAGGAATCTGCACGCCAAATCTCAATAGCCAAGCTCCCATAGTTTCCGAGATCTCAGCGTTCATCCGGACAGACAGGCTGACGGACAGACAGACAGACAGACATGGCTAGATCGACTCGGCTAGTGATACTTTCCGACGAATCTAGTATACCCTGGTTTGTGGGCGTTAGAGTGGGCGTGGCACTCTACTAAAACAAACTTGCGCTGCGTAAGAAGCTCAAGAATCTGCAAGCCAAATCTCAATAGCCTAGCTCCCATAGTTTCCGAGATCTCAGCGTTCATCCGGACAAACAGACAGACGGACAGACGGGCAGACGGACATGGCTGGATCCACTCGGCTAGTTATCCTGATCAAGAATATGTATACTTTATGGCGTCGGAAACGCTTCCTTCTGCCTGTTACATACTTTCCGACGAATCTAGTATACCCTTTTACTCTACGAGTAACGGGTATAATAACAAGGAAGAACGCTATAGTCGAGTACCTCGACTATCAGATACCCGTTACTCAGCTAAATAGAGATATGCAAGTAGCAAAGCGAGATTAAAATGCGCCACCTACCGGCGGTATACAGATTTAAGCGTTATGGGCGTTAGAGTGGGCATGGCAAATTTTTTTTGGCCAATCGATAGGTATTGACGAGACCAATACATTTCAGTTAAAATTTTTTATCTAGCACAAAAACTGTGGGCGTCAGGTTTTCGCGGTTTGTGGGCGTGGCATATTCGCGTAACAAACTTGCGCTGCGTATAAGGCTACGGAATCTAAATCTGAAAACTCAATTCTCTATCTTTGATAGTTTCCGAGATATCCACATTCATATTTACGATTTTTTGAAGTTTGTGGGCGGTTTATGGGCGTTAGGGTGGGCGTGGCAAACTTTTTTTTGGGACAATCGATAGGTATTGATGAGAACATTACATTTCAGTTAAAATTTTTATTCTAGCATCAAAACAGTAGGAGCCACAGTTTTGAGCGGTTTGTGGGCGTTAGAGTGGGCGTGGCACTCTACTGTAACAAACTTGCGCTGCGTAAGAAGCTCAAGAATTTGCATGCCAAATCTCAATAGCCTATCTCCCATAGTTTCCGAGATCTCAGCGTTCATCCGGACAGACAGACAGACGGACAGACGGATATGGCTGGATCGACTCGGCTAGTTATCCTGATCAAGAATATATATACTTTATGGGTTCGGAAGCGCTTCCTTCTGCCTGTTACATACTTTCCGACAAATCTAGTATACCCTTTTACTCTACGAGTAACGGGTATAATAACAAGGAAGAACGCTATAGTCGAGTACCGCGACTATCAGATACCCGTTACTCAGCTAAATAGAGATATGCAAGTAGCAAAGCGAGATTAAAATGCGCCACCTACCGGCGGTATACAGATTTAAGCGTTATGGGCGTTAGAGTGGGCGTGGCAAATTTTTTTTTGGACCAATTGATAGGTATTGGCGATACCAATACATTTCAGTTAAAATTTTTGATCTAGCATAAAAATCGTGGGCGTCACAGGTTTTCGCAGTTTGTGGGCGTTAGAGTGGGCGTGGCATATTCGCGTAACAAACTTGCGCTGCGTATAAGGCTACGGAATCTAAATCTGAAATCCGAATTCTCTCTTTGATAGTTTCCGAGATATCCACATTCGTATTTACGATTTTTCTAAGTTTGTGGGTCAATCGATAGGTATTGATGAGAACATTACATTTCAGTTAAAATTCTTATTCTAGCATCAAAACTGTAGGAGCCACAGTTTTGGGCGGCTTGTGGGCGTTAGAGTGGGCGTGGCACTCTACTGAAACAAACTTGCGCTGCGTAAGAAGCTCAGAACTTTGATAGTTTCCAAGATATCCACATTCACTTTTACGATTTTGTGAAGTTTGTGGGCGGTTTATGGGCGTTAGGGTGGGCATGGCAGACTTCTTTTTGGGTCAATTGATAGGTATCGATGAGAACATTACATTTCAGTTAAATTTTTTATTCTAGCATCAAAACTGTAGGAGCCACAGTTTTGGGCGGTTTGTGGGCGTTAGTGTGGGCGTGGCACTCTACTGAAACAAACTTGCACGCCAAATCTCAATAGCCTAGCTCCCATAGTTTCCGAGATCTCAGCGTTCATCCGGACAGACAGACAGACGGACAGACAGACAGACGGACATGGCTAGATCGACTCGGCTAGTGATCCTGATCAAGAATATATATAATTTATGGGGTCGGAAACGCTTCCTTCTGCCTGTTACATACTTTCCGACGAATCTAGTATACCCTGGTTTGTGGGCGTTAGAGTGGGCGTGGCACTCTACTGAAACAAACTTGCGCTGCGTAAGAAGCTCAGGAATCTGCACGCCAAATCTCAATAGCCTAGCTCCCATAGTTTCCGAGATCTCAGCGTTCATCCGGACAGACAGACTGACGGACAGACGGACAGACGGACAGACGGAAATGGCTAGATCGACTCGGCTAGTGATCCTGATCAAGAATATATATACTTTATGGGTTTGGAAGCGCTTCCTTCTGCCTGTTACATACTTTCCGACGAATTAGTATACCCTTTTACTCTACGAGTAACGGGTATAATAACAAGGAAGAACGCTATAGTCGAGTACCTCGACTATCAGATACCCGTTACTCAGCTAAAAAGAGATATGCAAGTAGCAAAGCGAGATTAAAATGCGCCACCTACCGGCGGTATACAGATTTAAGCGTTATGGGCGTTAGAGTGGGCGTGGCAAATTTTTTTTGGACCAATCGATAGGTATTGGCGATACCAATACATTTCAGTTAAAATTTTTGATCTAGCATAAAAATCGTGGGCGTCACAGGTTTTCGCGGTTTGTGGGCGTTAGAGTGGGCGTGGCATATTCGCGTAACAAACTTGCGCTGCGTATAAGGCTACGGAATCTAAATCTGAAATCCGAATTCTCTCTTTGATAGTTTCCGAGATATCCACATTCGTATTTACGATTTTTTTAAGTTTGTGGGTCAATCGATAGGTATTGATGAGAACATTACATTTCAGTTAAAATTCTTATTCTAGCATCAAAACTGTAGGAGCCACAGTTTTGGGCGGCTTGTGGGCGTTAGAGTGGGCGTGGCACTCTACTGAAACAAACTTGCGCTGCGTAAGAAGCTCAGGAATCTGCACGCCAAATCTCAATAGCCTAGCTCCCATAGTTTCCGAGATCTCAGCGTTCATCCGGACAGACAGGCAGACGGACAGTTTGTGGGCGTTAGAGTGGGCGTGGCACTCTACTGAAACAATCTTGCGCTGCGTAAGAAGCTCAGGAATCTGCACGCCAAATCTCAATAGCCTAGCTCCCATAGTTTCCGAGATCTCAGCCTTCATCCGGACAGACAGACAGACGGACAGACGAACATGGCTAAATCGACTCGGCTAGTGATCCTGATCAAGAATATATATACTTTATGGGGTCGGAAACGCTTCCTTCTGCTGTTACATACTTTCCGACGAATCTAGTATACCCTTTTACTCTACGAGTAACGGGTATAATAACAAGGAAGAAAGCTATAGTCGAGTACCTCGACTATCAGATACCCGTTACTCAGCTAAATAGAGATATGCAAGTAGCAAAGCGAGATTAAAATGCGCAACCTACCGGCGGTATACAGATTTAAGCGTTATGGGCGTTAGAGTGGGCGTGGCAAATTTTTGGACCAATCGATAGGTATTGACGAGACCAACACATTTCAGTTAAAATTTTTGATCTAGCATAAAAATCGTGGGCGTCACAGGTTTTCGCGCTTTGTGGGCGTTAGAGTGGGCGTGGCATATTCGCGTAACAAACTTGCGCTGCGTATAAGGCTACGGAATCTAAATCTGAAGTCCTAATATTTTATCTTTGATAGTTTCCAAGATATCCACATTCACTTTTACGATTTTGTGAAGTTTGTGGGCGGTTTATGGGCGTTAGGGTGGGCATGGCAGACTTCTTTTTGGGTCAATTGATAGGTATTGATGAGAACATTACATTTCAGTTAAAATTTTTATTCTAGCATCAAATCTGTAGGAGCCACAGTTTTGGGCGGTTTGTGGGCGTTAGAGTGGGCGTGGCACTCTACTGAAACAAACTTGCACGCCAAATCTCAATAGCCTAGCTCCCATAGTTTCCGAGATCTCAGCGTTCATCCGGACAGACAGACAGACGGACAGACAGACAGACGGACATGGCTAGATCGACTCGGCATGTGATCCTGATCAAGAATATATATAATTTATGGGGTCGGAAACGCTTCCTTCTGCCTGTTACATACTTTCCGACGTGGCATATTCGCGTAACAAACTTGCGCTGCGTATAAGGCTACGGAATCTAAAGCTGAAATCCCAATTCTCTATCTTTGATAGTTTCCGAAGTATACACATTACTATTTACGATTTTTTGAAGTTTGTGGGCGGTTTATGGGCGTTAGGGTGGGCGTGGTCAACCGATAGGTATTGATGAGAACATTACATTACAGTTAAAATTTTTATTCTAGCATCAAAACTGTAGGATCCACAGTTTTGGGCGGATTGTGGGCGTTAGAGTGGGCGTGGCACTCTACTGAAACAAACTTGCGCTGCGTTAGAAGCTCAGGAATCTGCACGCCAAATCTCAATAGCCTAGCTCCCATAGTTTCCGAGATCTCAGCGTTCATACGGACAGACAGACAGACGGGCAGACAGACAGACGGACATGGCTAGATCGACTCGGCTAGTGATCCTGATCATAATTTATGGGGTCGGAAACGCTTCCTTCTGCCTGTTACATACTTTCCGACGAATCTAGTGTACCCTGGTTTGTGAGCGTTAGAGTGGGCGTGGCACTCTACTGAAACAAACTTGCGCTGCGTAAGAAGCTCAGGAATCTGCACGCCAAATCTCAATAGCCAAGCTCCCATAGTTTCCGAGATCTCAGCGTTCATCCGGACAGACAGGCTGACGGACAGACAGACAGACAGACATGGCTAGATCGACTCGGCTAGTGATACTTTCCGACGAATCTAGTATACCCTGGTTTGTGGGCGTTAGAGTGGGCGTGGCACTCTACTAAAACAAACTTGCGCTGCGTAAGAAGCTCAAGAATCTGCAAGCCAAATCTCAATAGCCTAGCTCCCATAGTTTCCGAGATCTCAGCGTTCATCCGGACAGACAGACAGACGGACAGACGGGCAGACGGACATGGCTGGATCCACTCGGCTAGTTATCCTGATCAAGAATATGTATACTTTATGGCGTCGGAAACGCTTCCTTCTGCCTGTTACATACCTTCCGACGAATCTAGTATACCCTTTTACTCTACGAGTAACGGGTATAATAACAAGGAAGAACGCTATAGTCGAGTACCTCGACTATCAGATACCCGTTACTCAGCTAAATAGAGATATGCAAGTAGCAAAGCGAGATTAAAATGCGCCACCTACCGGCGGTATACAGATTTAAGCGTTATGGGCGTTAGCGTGGGCATGGCAAATTTTTTTTGGCCAATCGATAGGTATTGACGAGACCAATACATTTCAGTTAAAATTTTTTATCTAGCTCAAAAACTGTGGGCGTCAGGTTTTCGCGGTTTGTGGGCGTGGCATATTCGCGTAACAAACTTGCGCTGCGTATAAGGCTACGGAATCTAAATCTGAAATCTCAATTCTCTATCTTTGATAGTTTCCGAGATATCCACATTCATATTTACGATTTTTTGAAGTTTGTGGGCGGTTTATGGGCGTTAGGGTGGGCGTGGCAAACTTTTTGTTGGGACAATCGATAGGTATTGATGAGAACATTACATTTCAGTTAAAATTTTTATTCTAGCATCAAAACAGTAGGAGCCACAGTTTTGAGCGGTTTGTGGGCGTTAGAGTGGGCGTGGCACTCTACTGTAACAAACTTGCGCTGCGTAAGAAGCTCAAGAATTTGCATGCCAAATCTCAATAGCCTATCTCCCATAGTTTCCGAGATCTCAGCGTTCATCCGGACAGACAGGCAGACGGACAGTTTGTGGGCGTTAGAGTGGGCGTGGCACTCTACTGAAACAATCTTGCGCTGCGTAAGAAGCTCAGGAATCTGCACGCCAAATCTCAATAGCCTAGCTCCCATAGTTTCCGAGATCTCAGCCTTCATCCGGACAGACAGACAGACGGACAGACGGACATGGCTAAATCGACTCGGCTAGTGATCCTGATCAAGAATATATATACTTTATGGGGTCGGAAACGCTTCCTTCTGCCTGTTACATACTTTCCGACGAATCTAGTATACCCTTTTACTCTACGAGTAACGGGTATAATAACAAGGAAGAACGCTATAGTCGAGTACCTCGACTATCAGATACCCGTTACTCAGCTAAATAGAGATATGCAAGTAGCAAAGCGAGATTAAAATGCGCAACCTACCGGCGGTATACAGATTTAAGGGTAATCGGCGTTAGAGTGGGCGTGGCAAATTTTTTTTTTTTTTGGACCACTCGATAGGTATTGACGAGACCAACACATTTCAGTTAAAATTTTTGATCTAGCATAAAAATCGTGGGCGTCACAGGTTTTTGCGGTTTGTGGGCGTTCGAGTGGGCGTGGCATATTCGCGTAACAAACTTGCGCTGCGTATAAGGCTACGGAATCTAGATCTGAAGTCCTAATATTTTATCTTTGATAGTTTCCAAGATATCCACATTCACTTTTACGATTTTGTGAAGTTTGTGGGCGGTTTATGGGCGTTAGGGTGGGCATGGCAGACTTCTTTTTAGGTCAATTGATAGGTATTGATGAGAACATTACATTTCAGTTAAATTTTTTATTCTAGCATCAAAACTGTAGGAGCCACAGTTTTGGGCGGTTTGTGGGCGTTAGTGTGGGCGTGGCACTCTACTGAAACAAACTTGCACGCCAAATCTCAATAGCCTAGCTCCCATAGTTTCCGAGATCTCAGCGTTCATCCGGACAGACAGACAGACGGACAGACAGACAGACGGACATGGCTAGATCGACTCGGCTAGTGATCCTGATCAAGAATATATATAATTTATGGGGTCGGAAACGCTTCCTTCTGCCTGTTACATACTTTCCGACGAATCTAGTATACCCTGGTTTGTGGGCGTTAGAGTGGGCGTGGCACTCTACTGAAACAAACATGCGCATCGTAAGAAGCTCAGGAATCTGCACGCCAAATCTCAATAGCCTAGCTCCCATAGTTTCCGAGATATCAGCGTTCATCCGGACAGACAGACTGACGGACAGACGGACAGACGGACAGACGGACAGACGGACAGACGGACATGGCTAGATCGACTCGGCTAGTGATCCTGATCAAGAATATATATACTTTATGGGTTTGGAAGCGCTTCCTTCTGCCTGTTACATACTTTCCGACGAATCTAGTATACCCTTTTACTCTACGAGTAACGGGTATAATAACAAGGAAGAACGCTATAGTCGAGTACCTCGACTATCAGATACCCGTTACTCAGCTAAATAGAGATATGCAAGTAGCAAAGCGAGATTAAAATGCGCCACCTACCGGCGGTATACAGATTTAAGCGTTATGGGCGTTAGAGTGGGCGTGGCAAATTTTTTTTTGGACCTATCGATAGGTATTGACGAGACCAATACATTTCAGTTAAAATTTTGTATCTAGCATAAAAATTGTGGGCGTCAGGTTTTCGCGGTTTGTGGGCGTGGCATATTCGCGTAACAAACTTGCGCTGCGTATAAGGCTACGGAATCTAAATCTGAAATCCCAATTCTCTATCTTTGATAGTTTCCGAGATATCCACATTTATATTTACGATTTTTTGAAGTTTGTGGGCGGTTTATGGGCGTTAGGGTGGGCGTGGGAAACTTTTTTTTGGGTCAATCGATAGGTATTGATGAGAACATTACATTTAAGTTAAAGTTTTTATTCTAGCATCAAAACTGTAGGAGCCACACTTTTGAGCGCTTTGTGGGCGTTAGAGTGGGCGTGGCACTCTACGGAAACAAACTTGCGCTGCGTAAGAAGCTCAAGAATCTGCATGCCAAATCTCAATAGCCTAGCTCCCATAGTTTCCGAGATCTCAGCGTTCATCCGGACAGACAGACAGACGGACAGACGGACAGACGGACATGGCTGGATCGACTCGGCTAGTTATCCTGATCAAGAATATATATACTTTATGGGTTCGGAAGCGCTTCCTTCTGCCTGTTACATACTTTCCGACGAATCTAGTATACCCTTTTACTCTACGAGTAACGGGTATAATAACAAGGAAGAACGCTATAGTCGAGTACCTCGACTATCAGATACCCGTTACTCAGCTAAATAGAGATATGCAAGTAGCAAAGCGAGATTAAAATGCGCCACCTACCGGCGGTATACAGATTTAAGCGTTATGGGCGTTAGAGTGGGCGTGGCAAATTTTTTTTTGGACCTATCGATAGGTATTGACGAGACCAATACATTTCAGTTAAAATTTTGTATCTAGCATACAAATTGTGGGCGTCAGGTTTTCGCGGTTTGTGGGCGTGGCATATTCGCGTAACAAACTTGCGCTGCGTATAAGGCTACGGAATCTAAATCTGAAATCCCAATTCTCTAACATTGATAGTTTCCGAGATATCCACATTCATATTTACGATTTTTTGAAGTTTGTGGGCGGTTTATGGGCGTTAGGGTGGGCGTGGGAAACTTTTTTTTGGGTCAATCGATAGGTATTGATGAGAACATTACATTTAAGTTAAAATTTTTATTCTAGCATCAAAACTGTAGGAGCCACACTTTTGAGCGCTTTGTGGGCGTTAGAGTGGGCGTGGCACTCTACTGAAACAAACTTGCGCTGCGTAAGAAGCTCAAGAATCTGCATGCCAAATCTCAATAGCCTAGCTCCCATAGTTTCCGAGATCTCAGCGTTCATCCGGACAGACAGACAGACGGACAGACGGACAGACGGACATGGCTGGATCGACTCGGCTAGTTATCCTGATCAAGAATATATATACTTTATGGGTTCGCAAGCGCTTCCTTCTGCCTGTTACATACTTTCCGACGAATCTAGTATACCCTTTTACTCTACGAGTAATGGGTATAATAACAAGGAAGAACGCTATAGTCGAGTACCTCGACTATCAGATACCCGTTACTCAGCTAAATAGAGATATGCAAGTAGCAAAGCGAGATTAAAATGCGCCACCTACCGGCGGTATACAGATTTAAGCGCTATGGGCGTTAGGGTGGGCGTGGCAAACTTTTTTTTGGGTCAATCGATAGGTATTGATGAGAACATTACATTTCAGTTAAAATTTTTATTCTAGCATCAAAACTGTAGGAGCCACAGTTGTGAGCGGTTTGTGGGCGTTAGAGTGGGCGTGGCACTCTACTGAAACAAACTTGCGCTGCGTAAGAAGCTCAAGAATCTTCATGCCAAATCTCAATAGCCCAGCTCCCATAGTTTCCGAGATCTCAGCGTTCATCCGGACAGCCAGACAGACGGACAGACGGACATGGCTGGATCGACTCGGCTAGTTCTCCTGATCAATAATATATATACTTTATGGGTTCGGAAGCGCTTCCTTCTGCCTGTTACATACTTTCCGACGAATCTAGTATCTATAATAACAAGGAAGAACGCTATAGTCGAGTACCTCGACTATCAGATACCTGTTACTCAGCTAAATAGAGATATGCAAGTAGCAAAGCGAGATTAAAATGCGCCACCTACCGGCGGTATACAGATTTAAGCGTTATGGGCGTTAGAGTGGGCGTGGCAAATTTTATTTTGGACCACTCGATAGGTATTGACGATACCAATACATTTCAGTTAAAATTTTTTATCTAGCATAAAAATTGTGGGCGTCACAGGCTTTCGCGGTTTGTGGGCGTTAGAGTGGGCGTGGCATATTTGCGTAACAAACTTGCGCTGCGTATAAGGCTACGGAATCTAAATCTGAAGTCCTAATTATACCCGTTCCTCGTAGAGTAAAAGGGTATACTAGATTCGTCGGAAAGTATGTAACAGGCAGAAGGAAGCGTTTCCGACCCCACAAAGTATATATATTCTTGATCAGGATCACTAGCGGAGTCGATCTAGCCATGTCCGTCTGTCCGTCTGTCTGTCCGTCCGGATGAACGCTGAGATCTCGGAAACTATGGGAGCTAGGCTATTGAGATTTGGCGTGCAGATTCCTGAGCTTCTTACGCAGCGCAAGTTTGTTTCGGCACACTGCCACGCCCATTCTAACGCCAACAAACCGCACAAAACTGTGGCTCCTACAGTTTTGATGCTAGAATAAAAATTTTAACTGAAATGTATTGTTCTCATCAATACCTATCGATTGACCCAAAAAAAGTTTGCCACGCCCACTTTAACGCCCACAAACCGCGAAAACCTGTGACGCCCACAATTTTCATGCTAGATAAAAAATTTTAACTGAAATGTATTGGTCTCGTCAATACCTATCGATTGGTCCAAAAAAAAATTTGCCACGCCCACTCTAACGCCCATAACGCTTAAATCTGTATACCGCCGGTAGGTGGCGCATTTTAATCTCGCTTTGCTGCTTGCATATCTCCAAATAGCTGAGTAACGGGTATCTGATAGTCGAGGAACTCGACTATAGCGTTCTTCCTTGTTTTCTATCTTTGATATCCAAAACTGTAGGAGCCACAGTTTTGAGCGGTTTGTGGGCGTTAGAGTGGGCGTGGCACTCTACTGAAACAAACTTGCGCTGCGTAAGAAGCTCAAGAATTTGCATGCCAAATCTCAATAGCCTATCTCCCATAGTTTCCGAGATCTCAGCGTTCATCCGGACAGACAGACAGACGGACAGACGGACATGGCTAGATCGACTCGGCTAGTGATCCTGATCAAGAATATATATACTTTATGGGTTCGGAAGCGCTTCCTTCTGCCTGTTACATACTTTCCGACGAATCTAGTATACCCTTTTACTCTACGAGTAACGGGTATAATAACAAGGAAGAACTCTATAGTCGATTACCTCGACTATCAGATACCCGTTACTCAGCTAAATAGAGATATGCAAGTAGCAAAGCGAGATTAAAATGCGCCACCTACCGGCGGTATACAGATTTAGCGTTATGGGCGTTAGAGTGGGCGTGGCAAATTTTTTTTTGGACCAATCGATAGGTATTGACGAGACCAATACATTTCAGTTAAAATTTTGTATCTAGCATAAAAATTGTGGGCGTCAGGTTTTCGCGGTTTGTGGGCGTGGCATATTCGCGTAACAAACTTGCGCTGCGTATAAGGCTACGGAACCTAAATCTGAAATCCCAATTCTCTATCTTTGATAGTTTCCGAGATATCCACATTCATATTTACGATTTTTTGAAGTTTGTGGGCGGTTTATGGGCGTTAGGGTGGCCGTGGGAAACTTTTTTTTGGGTCAATCGATAGGTATTGATGAGAACATTACATTTAAGTTAAAATTTTTATTCTAGCATCAAAACTGTAGGAGCCACACTTTTGAGCGCTTTGTGGGCGTTAGAGTGGGCGTGGCACTCTACTGAAACAAACTTGCGCTGCGTAAGAAGCTCAAGAATCTGCATGCCAAATCTCAATAGCCTAGCTCCCATAGTTTCCGAGATCTCAGCGTTCATCCGGACAGACAGACAGACGGACAGACGGACAGACGGACATGGCTGGATCGACTCGGCTAGTTATCCTGATCAAGAATATATATACTTTATGGGTTCGCAAGCGCTTCCTTCTGCCTGTTACATACTTTCCGACGAATCTAGTATACCCTTTTACTCTACGAGTAATGGGTATAATAACAAGGAAGAACGCTATAGTCGAGTACCTCGACTATCAGATACCCGTTACTCAGCTAAATAGAGATATGCAAGTAGCAAAGCGAGATTAAAATGCGCCACCTACCGGCGGTATACAGATTTAAGCGCTATGGGCGTTAGGGTGGGCGTGGCAAACTTTTTTTTGGGTCAATCGATAGGTATTGATGAGAACATTACATTTCAGTTAAAATTTTTATTCTAGCATCAAAACTGTAGGAGCCACAGTTTTGAGCGGTTTGTGGGCGTTAGAGTGGGCGTGGCACTCTACTGAAACAAACTTGCGCTGCGTAAGAAGCTCAAGAATCTTCATGCCAAATCTCAATAGCCCAGCTCCCATAGTTTCCGAGATCTCAGCGTTCATCCGGACAGCCAGACAGACGGACAGACGGACATGGCTGGATCGACTCGGCTAGTTCTCCTGATCAATAATATATATACTTTATGGGTTCGGAAGCGCTTCCTTCTGCCTGTTACATACTTTCCGACGAATCTAGTATACCCTTTTACTCTACGAGTAACGGGTATAATAACAAGGAAGAACGCTATAGTCGAGTACCTCGACTATCAGATACCTGTTACTCAGCTAAATAGAGATATGCAAGTAGCAAAGCGAGATTAAAATGCGCCACCTACCGAGCTTTTACTCTACGAGTAACGGGTATAATAACAAGGAAGAACTCTATAGTCGATTACCTCGACTATCAGATACCCGTTACTCAGCTAAATAGAGATATGCAAGTAGCAAAGCGAGATTAAAATGCGCCACCTACCGGCGGTATACAGATTTAAGCGTTATGGGCGTTAGAGTGGGCGTGGCAAATTTTTTTTTGGACCAATCGATAGGTATTGACGAGACCAATACATTTCAGTTAAAATTTTGTATCTAGCATAAAAATTGTGGGCGTCAGGTTTTCGCGGCTTGTGGGCGTGGCATATTCGCGTAACAAACTTGCGCTGCGTATAAGGCTACGGAATCTAAATCTGAAATCCCAATTCTCTATCTTTGATAGTTTCCGAGATATCCACATTCATATTTACGATTTTTTTAAGTTTGTGGGCGGTTTATGGGCGTTAGGGTGGGCGTGTCAAACTTTTTTTTGGGTCAATCGATAGGTATTGATGAGAACATTACATTTCAGTTAAAATTTTTATTCTAGCATCAAAACTGTAGGAGCCACAGTTTTGAGCTTTTTGTGGGCGTTAGAGTGGGCGTGGCACTCTACTGAAACAAACTTGCGCTGCGTAAGAAGCTCAAGAATCTGCATGCCAAATCTCAATAGCCTAGCTCCCATAGTTTCCGAGATCTCAGCGTTCATCCGGACAGACAGACAGACGGACAGACGGACAGACGGACATGGCTGGATCGACTCGGCTAGTTATCCTGATCAATAATATATATACTTTATGGGTTCGCAAGCGCTTCCTTCTGCCTGTTACATACTTTCCGACGAATCTAGTATACCCTTTTACTCTACGAGTAATGGGTATAATAACAAGGAAGAACGCTATAGTCGAGTACCTCGACTATCAGATACCCGTTACTCAGCTAAATAGAGATATGCAAGTAGCAAAGCGAGATTAAAATGCGCCACCTACCGGCGGTATACAGATTTAAGCGCTATGGGCGTTAGGGTGGGCGTGGCAAACTTTTTTTTTGGGTCAATCGATAGGTATTGATGAGAACATTACATTTCAGTTAAAATTTTTATTCTAGCATCAAAACTGTAGGAGCCACAGTTTTGAGCGGTTTGTGGGCGTTAGAGTGGGCGTGGCACTCTACTGAAACAAACTTGCGCTGCGTAAGAAGCTCAAGAATCTTCATGCCAAATCTCAATAGCCCAGCTCCCATAGTTTCCGAGATCTCAGCGTTCATCCGGACAGCCAGACAGACGGACAGACGGACATGGCTGGATCGACTCGGCTAGTTCTCCTGATCAATAATATATATACTTTATGGGTTCGGAAGCGCTTCCTTCTGCCTGTTACATACTTTCCGACGAATCTAGTATACCCTTTTACTCTACGAGTAACGGGTATAATAACAAGGAAGAACGCTATAGTCGAGTACCTCGACTATCAGATACCTGTTACTCAGCTAAATAGAGATATGCAAGTAGCAAAGCGAGATTAAAATGCGCCACCTACCGAGCTTTTACTCTACGAGTAACGGGTATAATAACAAGGAAGAACTCTATAGTCGATTACCTCGACTATCAGATACCCGTTACTCAGCTAAATAGAGATATGCAAGTAGCAAAGCGAGATTAAAATGCGCCACCTACCGGCGGTATACAGATTTAAGCGTTATGGGCGTTAGAGTGGGCGTGGCAAATTTTTTTTTGGACCAATCGATAGGTATTGACGAGACCAATACATTTCAGTTAAAATTTTGTATCTAGCATAAAAATTGTGGGCGTCAGGTTTTCGCGGCTTGTGGGCGTGGCATATTCGCGTAACAAACTTGCGCTGCGTATAAGGCTACGGAATCTAAATCTGAAATCCCAATTCTCTATCTTTGATAGTTTCCGAGATATCCACATTCATATTTACGATTTTTTGAAGTTTGTGGGCGGTTTATGGGCGTTAGGGTGGGCGTGTCAAACTTTTTTTTGGGTCAATCGATAGGTATTGATGAGAACATTACATTTCAGTTAAAATTTTTATTCTAGCATCAAAACTGTAGGAGCCACAGTTTTGAGCTTTTTGTGGGCGTTAGAGTGGGCGTGGCACTCTACTGAAACAAACTTGCGCTGCGTAAGAAGCTCAAGAATCTGCATGCCAAATCTCAATAGCCTAGCTCCCATAGTTTCCGAGATCTCAGCGTTCATCCGGACAGACAGACAGACGGACAGACGGACAGACGGACATGGCTGGATCGACTCGGCTAGTTATCCTGATCAAGAATATATATACTTTATGGGTTCGCAAGCGCTTCCTTCTGCCTGTTACATACTTTCCGACGAATCTAGTATACCCTTTTACTCTACGAGTAATGGGTATAATAACAAGGAAGAACGCTATAGTCGAGTACCTCGACTATCAGATACCCGTTACTCAGCTAAATAGAGATATGCAAGTAGCAAAGCGAGATTAAAATGCGCCACCTACCGGCGGTATACAGATTTAAGCGCTATGGGCGTTAGGGTGGGCGTGGCAAACTTTTTTTTGGGTCAATCGATAGGTATTGATGAGAACATTACATTTCAGTTAAAATTTTTATTCTAGCATCAAAACTGTAGGAGCCACAGTTTTGAGCGGTTTGTGGGCGTTAGAGTGGGCGTGGCACTCTACTGAAACAAACTTGCGCTGCGTAAGAAGCTCAAGAATCTTCATGCCAAATCTCAATAGCCCAGCTCCCATAGTTTCCGAGATCTCAGCGTTCATCCGGACAGCCAGACAGACGGACAGACGGACATGGCTGGATCGACTCGGCTAGTTCTCCTGATCAATAATATATATACTTTATGGGTTCGGAAGCGCTTCCTTCTGCCTGTTACATACTTTCCGACGAATCTAGTATACCCTTTTACTCTACGAGTAACGGGTATAATAACAAGGAAGAACGCTATAGTCGAGTACCTCGACTATCAGATACCTGTTACTCAGCTAAATAGAGATATGCAAGTAGCAAAGCGAGATTAAAATGCGCCACCTACCGGCGGTATACAGATTTAAGCGTTATGGGCGTTAGAGTGGGCGTGGCAAATTTTATTTTGGACCACTCGATAGGTATTGACGATACCAATACATTTCAGTTAAAATTTTTTATCTAGCATAAAAATTGTGGGCGTCACAGGCTTTCGCGGTTTGTGGGCGTTAGAGTGGGCGTGGCATATTTGCGTAACAAACTTGCGCTGCGTATAAGGCTACGGAATCTAAATCTGAAGTCCTAATTATACCCGTTCCTCGTAGAGTAAAAGGGTATACTAGATTCGTCGGAAAGTATGTAACAGGCAGAAGGAAGCGTTTCCGACCCCACAAAGTATATATATTCTTGATCAGGATCACTAGCGGAGTCGATCTAGCCATGTCCGTCTGTCCGTCTGTCTGTCCGTCCGGATGAACGCTGAGATCTCGGAAACTATGGGAGCTAGGCTATTGAGATTTGGCGTGCAGATTCCTGAGCTTCTTACGCAGCGCAAGTTTGTTTCGGCACACTGCCACTCCCATTCTAACGCCCACAAACCGCACAAAACTGTGGCTCCTACAGTTTTGATGCTAGAATAAAAATTTTAACTGAAATGTATTGTTCTCATCAATACCTATCGATTGACCCAAAAAAAGTTTGCCACGCCCACTTTAACGCCCACAAACCGCGAAAACCTGTGACGCCCACAATTTTCATGCTAGATAAAAAATTTTAACTGAAATGTATTGGTCTCGTCAATACCTATCGATTGGTCCAAAAAAAAATTTGCCACGCCCACTCTAACGCCCATAACGCTTAAATCTGTATACCGCCGGTAGGTGGCGCATTTTAATCTCGCTTTGCTGCTTGCATATCTCCATATAGCTGAGTAACGGGTATCTGATAGTCGAGGTACTCGACTATAGCGTTCTTCCTTGTTTTCTATCTTTGATATCCAAAACTGTAGGAGCCACAGTTTTGAGCGGTTTGTGGGCGTTAGAGTGGGCGTGGCACTCTACTGAAACAAACTTGCGCTGCGTAAGAAGCTCAAGAATTTGCATGCCAAATCTCAATAGCCTATCTCCCATAGTTTCCGAGATCTCAGCGTTCATCCGGACAGACAGACAGACGGACAGACGGACATGGCTAGATCGACTCGGCTAGTGATCCTGATCAAGAATATATATACTTTATGGGTTCGGAAGCGCTTCCTTCTGCCTGTTACATACTTTCCGACGAATCTAGTATACCCTTTTACTCTACGAGTAACGGGTATAATAACAAGGAAGAACTCTATAGTCGATTACCTCGACTATCAGATACCCGTTACTCAGCTAAATAGAGATATGCAAGTAGCAAAGCGAGATTAAAATGCGCCACCTACCGGCGGTATACAGATTTAAGCGTTATGGGCGTTAGAGTGGGCGTGGCAAATTTTTTTTTGGACCAATCGATAGGTATTGACGAGACCAATACATTTCAGTTAAAATTTTGTATCTAGCATAAAAATTGTGGGCGTCAGGTTTTCGCGGTTTGTGGGCGTGGCATATTCGCGTAACAAACTTGCGCTGCGTATAAGGCTACGGAATCTAAATCTGAAATCCCAATTCTCTATCTTTGATAGTTTCCGAGATATCCACATTCATATTTACGATTTTTTGAAGTTTGTGGGCGGTTTATGGGCGTTAGGGTGGGCGTGTCAAACTTTTTTTTGGGTCAATCGATAGGTATTGATGAGAACATTACATTTCAGTTAAAATTTTTATTCTAGCATCAAAACTGTAGGAGCCACAGTTTTGAGCTTTTTGTGGGCGTTAGAGTGGGCGTGGCACTCTACTGAAACAAACTTGCGCTGCGTAAGAAGCTCAAGAATCTGCATGCCAAATCTCAATAGCCTAGCTCCCATAGTTTCCGAGATCTCAGCGTTCATCCGGACAGACAGACAGACGGACAGACGGACAGACGGACATGGCTGGATCGACTCGGCTAGTTATCCTGATCAAGAATATATATACTTTATGGGTTCGCAAGCGCTTCCTTCTGCCTGTTACATACTTTCCGACGAATCTAGTATACCCTTTTACTCTACGAGTAATGGGTATAATAACAAGGAAGAACGCTATAGTCGAGTACCTCGACTATCAGATACCCGTTACTCAGCTAAATAGAGATATGCAAGTAGCAAAGCGAGATTAAAATGCGCCACCTACCGGCGGTATACAGATTTAAGCGCTATGGGCGTTAGGGTGGGCGTGGCAAACTTTTTTTTGGGTCAATCGATAGGTATTGATGAGAACATTACATTTCAGTTAAAATTTTTATTCTAGCATCAAAACTGTAGGAGCCACAGTTTTGAGCGGTTTGTGGGCGTTAGAGTGGGCGTGGCACTCTACTGAAACAAACTTGCGCTGCGTAAGAAGCTCAAGAATCTTCATGCCAAATCTCAATAGCCCAGCTCCCATAGTTTCCGAGATCTCAGCGTTCATCCGGACAGCCAGACAGACGGACAGACGGACATGGCTGGATCGACTCGGCTAGTTCTCCTGATCAATAATATATATACTTTATGGGTTCGGAAGCGCTTCCTTCTGCCTGTTACATACTTTCCGACGAATCTAGTATACCCTTTTACTCTACGAGTAACGGGTATAATAACAAGGAAGAACGCTATAGTCGAGTACCTCGACTATCAGATACCTGTTACTCAGCTAAATAGAGATATGCAAGTAGCAAAGCGAGATTAAAATGCGCCACCTACCGGCGGTATACAGATTTAAGCGTTATGGGCGTTAGAGTGGGCGTGGCAAATTTTATTTTGGACCACTCGATAGGTATTGACGATACCAATACATTTCAGTTAAAATTTTTTATCTAGCATAAAAATTGTGGGCGTCACAGGCTTTCGCGGTTTGTGGGCGTTAGAGTGGGCGTGGCATATTTGCGTAACAAACTTGCGCTGCGTATAAGGCTACGGAATCTAAATCTGAAGTCCTAATTATACCCGTTCCTCGTAGAGTAAAAGGGTATACTAGATTCGTCGGAAAGTATGTAACAGGCAGAAGGAAGCGTTTCCGACCCCACAAAGTATATATATTCTTGATCAGGATCACTAGCGGAGTCGATCTAGCCATGTCCGTCTGTCCGTCTGTCTGTCCGTCCGGATGAACGCTGAGATCTCGGAAACTATGGGAGCTAGGCTATTGAGATTTGGCGTGCAGATTCCTGAGCTTCTTACGCAGCGCAAGTTTGTTTCGGCACACTGCCACGCCCATTCTAACGCCCACAAACCGCACAAAACTGTGGCTCCTACAGTTTTGATTCTAGAATAAAAATTTTAACTGAAATGTATTGTTCTCATCAATACCTATCGATTGACCCAAAAAAAGTTTGCCACGCCCACTTTAACGCCCACAAACCGCGAAAACCTGTGACGCCCACAATTTTCATGCTAGATAAAAAATTTTAACTGAAATGTATTGGTCTCGTCAATACCTATCGATTGGTCCAAAAAAAAATTTGCCACGCCCACTCTAACGCCCATAACGCTTAAATCTGTATACCGCCGGTAGGTGGCGCATTTTAATCTCGCTTTGCTGCTTGCATATCTCCATATAGCTGAGTAACGGGTATCTGATAGTCGAGGTACTCGACTATAGCGTTCTTCCTTGTTTTCTATCTTTGATATCCAAAACTGTAGGAGCCACAGTTTTGAGCGGTTTGTGGGCGTTAGAGTGGGCGTGGCACTCTACTGAAACAAACTTGCGCTGCGTAAGAAGCTCAAGAATTTGCATGCCAAATCTCAATAGCCTATCTCCCATAGTTTCCGAGATCTCAGCGTTCATCCGGACAGACAGACAGACGGACAGACGGACATGGCTAGATCGACTCGGCTAGTGATCCTGATCAAGAATATATATACTTTATGGGTTCGGAAGCGCTTCCTTCTGCCTGTTACATACTTTCCGACGAATCTAGTATACCCTTTTACTCTACGAGTAACGGGTATAATAACAAGGAAGAACTCTATAGTCGATTACCTCGACTATCAGATACCCGTTACTCAGCTAAATAGAGATATGCAAGTAGCAAAGCGAGATTAAAATGCGCCACCTACCGGCGGTATACAGATTTAAGCGTTATGGGCGTTAGAGTGGGCGTGGCAAATTTTTTTTTGGACCAATCGATAGGTATTGACGAGACCAATACATTTCAGTTAAAATTTTGTATCTAGCATAAAAATTGTGGGCGTCAGGTTTTCGCGGTTTGTGGGCGTGGCATATTCGCGTAACAAACTTGCGCTGCGTATAAGGCTACGGAATCTAAATCTGAAATCCCAATTCTCTATCTTTGATAGTTTCCGAGATATCCACATTCATATTTACGATTTTTTGAAGTTTGTGGGCGGTTTATGGGCGTTAGGGTGGGCGTGTCAAACTTTTTTTTGGGTCAATCGATAGGTATTGATGAGAACATTACATTTCAGTTAAAATTTTTATTCTAGCATCAAAACTGTAGGAGCCACAGTTTTGAGCTTTTTGTGGGCGTTAGAGTGGGCGTGGCACTCTACTGAAACAAACTTGCGCTGCGTAAGAAGCTCAAGAATCTGCATGCCAAATCTCAATAGCCTAGCTCCCATAGTTTCCGAGATCTCAGCGTTCATCCGGACAGACAGACAGACGGACAGACGGACATGGCTAGATCGACTCGGCTAGTGATCCTGATCAAGAATATATATACTTTATGGGTTCGGAAGCGCTTCCTTCTGCCTGTTACATACTTTCCGACGAATCTAGTATACCCTTTTACTCTACGAGTAACGGGTATAATAACAAGGAAGAACTCTATAGTCGATTACCTCGACTATCAGATACCCGTTACTCAGCTAAATAGAGATATGCAAGCAGCAAAGCGAGATTAAAATGCGCCACCTACCGCCGGTATACAGATTTAAGCGTTATGGGCGTTAGAGTGGGCGTGGCAAATTTTTTTTTGGACCACTCGATAGGTATTGACGATACCAATACATTTCAGTTAAAATTTTTTATCTAGCATAAAAATTGTGGGCGTCACAGGCTTTCGCGGTTTGTGGGCGTTAGAGTGGGCGTGGCATATTCGCGTAACAAACTTGCGCTGCGTATAAGGCTACGGAATCTAAATCTGAAGTCCTAATTTTCTATCTTTGATAGTTTCAAAGCTATCCACATTCATATTTACGTATTTTTGAAAATTGTGGGCGGTTTATGGGCGTTAGGGTGGGCGTGGGAAACTTTTTTTTGGGTCAATTGATAGGTATTGATGAGAACATTATATTTCAGTTAAAATTTTTATTCTAGCATCAAAACTGTAGGAGCCACAGTTTTGGGCGGTTTGTTGGCGTTAGAGTGGGCGTGGCACTCTACTGAAACAAACTTGCGCTGCGTAAGAAGCTCAGGAATCTGCATGCCAAATCTCAATAGCTCGCGGCTAGTTATCCTGATCAAGAATATATATACTTTATGGGTTCGGAAGCGCTTCCTTCTGCCTGTTACATACTTTCCGACGAATCTAGTATACTCTTTTACTCTACGAGTAACGGGTATAATAACAAGGAAGATCGCTATAGTCGAGTACCTCGACTATCAGATTCCCGTTACTCAGCTAAATAGAGATATGCAAGTAGGAAAGCGAGATTAAAATGCGCCACCTACCGGCGGTATACAGATTTAAGCGTTATGGGCGTTAGAGTGGCCGTGGCAAATTTTTTTTGGACCAATCGATAGGTTTGACGAGACCAATACATTTCAGTTTAAATTTTTTATCTAGCATAAAAATTGTGCGCGTCACAGGTTTTCGCGGTTTGTGGGCGTTAGGGTGGGCGTGGCATATTCGCGTAACAAATTTGCGCTGCGTATAAGGCTACGGAATCAAAATCTGAAGTCCTAATTTTCTATCTTTGATAGTTTCAAAGCTATCCACATTCATATTTACGTATTTTTGAAGTTTGTGGGCGGTTTATGGGCGTTAGGGTGGGCGTGGGAAACTTTTTTTTGGGTCAATTGATAGGTATTGATGAGAACATTATATTTCAGTTAAAATTTTTATTCTAGCATCAAAACTGTAGGAGCCACAGTTTTGGGCGGTTTGTTGGCGTTAGAGTGGGCGTGGCACTCTACTGAAACAAACTTGCGCTGCGTAAGAAGCTCAAGAATCTGCATGCCAAATCTCAATAGCCTAGCTCCCATAGTTTCCGAGATCTCAGCGTTATACGGACAGACAGACAGACGGACAGACGGACATGGCTAGATCGACTCGGCTAGTGATCCTGATCAAGAATATATATACCTTATGGGTTCGGAAGCGCTTCCTTCAGTTCGGCCAGCAGGCGATGGGGGCAGTTACCTCCCAACGTAAGTCATCCTAATCAGCAATTGTGAAGGTACAGCCATCCGGCTCTGACTCCAGCGAGGGATCCCCGATCTCCACATACGAGAACCAAGTCAAGGCCCCCTCCTCCGCCGCACTACCGAGCGGGCTTCAGCAGGTGCGACCAGCAGCAACTATATTCCTCCCGCGTTTACGGGAGGCTATTACAAGCAGCAGCCTCCAGCGGCGCATCCTCACGCGTGGGTGCTAACGCGTCCCCCCGCACCTACGGGAGGCAACCACAAGCTACTGGCCGCCACTCAACTATAACGGGCGCTCCCAGAAGCGACCGCTTCCTCCGCGCCTACAAGCGGGCATCTCCGAGAAGACCAGCGTTTCACCAGTGTGGCTGAAGAGGACCACCCTTGGCCACACACACATATAACATATTGTTTCTCCCGCACATACGTGTGAGCTAATCGAAGAAGACCACCCTTGACAGTGCGGCCATCGAGGACCACCTCAGGCCGCGCCCATCAACCAGATTAATTTGCATGTGTCCCTTTTATTGCGGTCAGGTAATTGACAGGTGCGCGTGTTCGGGAAGCTCTTGCTTGAATCCCTTTTATGACATGTTTATGACCCATTTGTGGAACGGAGAGAATCATAGACAATTTACCAGTTACACGTTCTGGGGCGGAAACAAAAATGTGTATTTGAAAATATTCCACATTTGAGAATCATTAACTTGTGAGATTTATTTTATTGGGGTTCTTTTGATTTCTAAATTAGTTTTACAATCATAGGAAACATTATTCCCCAACATGATCGGACATGTTCCTCTAAGATAACCGTCTTTGAATACTTTGGGTGTGCGACCTGTGATAATGAGGCAAAAGGGTACGTGATCACACCTTTTCCGAACATGGATATGTCCTCTAAGATAACAACATTTCGATACTGTGGTTGTGGGACCTTTCTCACGTAGACGATTTTCTTCTGACTATTTATTGCACATAATGAGGGGAAGGATACATGATCAATATTGTCACATGGGGATGTGGGGGCGATGTTGGCAATTAATTTTACTCCTTATAGACATGATCGTGACATTTTTCTGACTTCAAAGCCCATTATTCAGCGCTATGTCTCGCGAGGACGACCCTATCTTAATATTTAATCTTAAAAATAGATATGATGCAATATCATTAAATATTAATAATTGGGAAACTCTATTGATAAATCTAAAAAATTTTAAGATATATTATGAATATTATTTAAATGCGATTAATGATTAAGTTTCTGAAATAAATAATTTTGAAAATATACAAATAAGAATTATGTATTATTCATGGGATACTATCACAAAAACATTATTATCTCTGTTGGCTTTATAATTTTTAATAATTTAATTCTAAGAATAAAATTAACTCCAAAAACAGTTTTTCAAATTTTTTAAAATTGATTAGAAGAAAAGAGACGGAAATATATTGTGCATTACAGATACCTTGAGAGTCAGTTCTATGAGGTTGAAAACCAGTGTCTGAATGGAAGCTGTGAAATCAATAAATTAGAAAATTAAACTGCAAATACTAAACTCTTCTCCAGGGATTGAAGATAGTAAATTGAATTGTAGGTAAGTCTTGTCTTTTTAGAGTCTGATATCTTTAACTAGTTACATGTTATGATTTAATATATGGGATTTCGGGTGCTCAATAATCCCATAAAATGATAAAAGTTTAACAACCTACTGCTAGGAAAAGATCAGAAATATAACGAAAATAAAGTAGAGGATGCCATTAAAGAGGGAGGTCAGAACCAGTTTAAAAATTGTGTACATTGCTTAGAAAGGAAAAGAGAAAACCAAAAGAAATGTACAGTTTAGGTAGCTGGGGCAGCCATTGGAAAAGTCAAATCTGTTACAGTGGTGGTTGTGGCTAGGGGTTGAAGCATGCAATACAATTCTAAACCTGATGGATAAAAGGATGTTAGTTAGAGAAGGATGGAAATATCTTAAATATGAATTACAAGTATCCATCTATGTTGCGGAGGTTGGTCGGGGTTGACAAACCATCATTATTAAATATGAGGAACATACATTTCACCGGTGGGGAATAAGAGGGATCCAAAAGATCAATTTTATGAGAGAAGACTAATACTGTTTTTGGTAAATTAAATAGACACATGAAAACTTATTACTCAATTAGTTAGTTAGAGAATAGTTAGAGAGTTAGTTAGTTAGAGAATATCATACAACTAGATTTATCAAGCATTTTGATGGAAAAATCAAAGCATTGAATTAATATATATTTTTTTATTATCCAAATAGAAGAAATTTCGTATTTGGTCAAGGGATAATATTCCATGAATTTTTCCATTACCTTGACCTTTGCGCCTGCATCAAGGCATTTTAGCAATCCTTTGTAACAACTATTTGTGTTGTTGGTAACAGTTATAAATTGTTCGCAAATAAAAACAAGGAAGAACGCTATAGTCGAGTACCTCGACTATCAGATACCCGTTACTCAGCTAAATGGAGATATGCAAGCAGCAAAGCGAGATTAAAATGCGCCACCTACCGGCGGTATACAGATTTAAGCGTTATGGGCGTTAGAGTGGGCGTGGCAAATTTTTTTTTGGATCAATCGATAGGTATCGACGAGACCAATACATTTCAGTTACAATTTTGTATCTAGCATGAAAATTGTGGGCGTCACAGGTTTTTGCGGTTTGTGGGCGTTAAAGTGGGCGTGGCAAACTTTTTTTTGAGTCAATCGATAGGTAATGACGAGACGAATACATTCCAGTTAAAATTTTTTATCTAGCATAAAAATTGTGGGCGTCACAGGTTTTCGCGGTTTGTGGGCGTTAAAGTGGGCGTGGCAAACTTTTTTTTAGGTCAATCGATAGGTATTGATGAGAACATTACATTACAGTTAAAATTTTTATTCTAGCATCAAAACTGTAGGAGCCACAGTTTTGGGCGGTTTGTGGGCGTTAGAGTGGGCGTGGCACTCTACTGAAACAAACTTGCGCTGCGCAGGAATCTCAGGAATCTGCGTGCCTAATCCCAGTATTGTAACTCTCATAGTTTCCGAGATCTCAGCGTTCATACGGACAGACGGACAGACGGACAGACGGACAGACGGACAGACGGACAGACGGACAGACGGACAGACGGACATGGCTAGATCGACTCGGCTAGTGATCCTGATCAAGAATATATATACTTTATGGGGTCGGAAACGCTTCCTTCTGCCTGTTACATACTTTCCGACGAATCTAGTATACCCTTTTACTCTACGAGTAACGGGTATAAATACTTTCCTAATTATATATTTTATGACCTCTTTTATGAAGGGATAATATTCCATGAATTTTTTCCAATACCTTGACCTTTGCGCCTGCGTCGAGGCATTTAAGCAATCCTTTGTAACAACTATTTGTGTTGTTGGTAACATTTATAAATTGTTCGCAATTAAAAATACTTTCCTAATTATATATTTTATGACTTTGTAACATAACTATTTGCGTTGTTGGTAACAGTTATAAATGGTTCGCAAATAAAAAATACTTTCCTAATTATATTTTTATGATCATTTTTATGACCTTTGCGCCTGCGTCGATGCATTTTAGCAATCCTTTACACCACCACCTATGTTTATTGTAGGTAACCAAATTGACTTTGGGGTTATGGTACGGTTAGCAATGGGTGGTTTTCTTAATGGGATTTAAATTATCGGTGACAAATTTATAAGTGAAAGTCACAGACATTTTTGGACAAAGGATACAATTGGTCATTTAAGTGTGGGTATACAAATTAATCTGGTTGATGGGCGCGGCCTGAGGTGGTCCTCGATGGCCGCACTGTCAAGGGTGGTCTTCTTCGATGAGCTCACACGTATGTGCGGGAGAAACAATATGTTATATGTGTGTGTGGCCAAGGGTGGTCCTCTTCAGCCACACTGGTGAAACGCTGGTCTTCTCGGAGATGCCCGCTTGTAGGCGCGGAGGAAGCGGTCGCTTCTGGGACCGCCCGTTATAGTTGAGTGGCGGCCAGTAGCTTGTGGTTGCCTCCCGTAGGTGCGGGGGATGCGTTAGCACCCACGCGTGAGGATGAGCCGCTGGAGGCTGCTGCTTGTAATAGCCTCCCGTAAACGCGGGAGGAATATAGTTGCTGCTGGTCGCACCTGCTGAAGCCCGCTCGGTAGTGCAGTGGAGGAGGGGGCCTTGACTTGGTTCTCGTATGTGGAGATCGGGGATCCCTCGCTGGAGTCAGAGCCGGATGGCTGTACCTTCACAATTGCTGATTAGGATGACTTACGTTGGGAGGTAACTGCCCCCTTCGCCTGCTGGCCTAGAGACTCAGTCAGTGCAAAATAATAAGAGATTTAACGGCGGTTGCCGGAGTTTTGCAATGCTATAGAACTTGTGTTCTTTATTCGTATAGAGCTTGAAGCGAACTAAACTTAAAGTTGACAAAAATGAAACTCATAGCGGCCACGCAAATATGCTGTGTTTGCCGGCTGTGCACGAGCATCCGGCCAAATGCCGGTTCCACAATCTTCTCTTCACACAATGGTGAGAGTTTGTTGCCTAGCCGCCTGTTGGATTTTACAAGGACTTTTTCACCAACTTTGAACACCCTGTTCTGTCGGGCAGCATTTTCCCTGTTCCTGAGCTTGTCCTGGGCGATTTTTATCTTATCCTGAATCTCATACTATGGTTGATCCGACAGTGTTTGAATTACGTCGGCTGGCCTCTTGTCGATGACCGAATGGATAGATTTATTGTATCTGGCTGTGGCCAGCAAGATTAGCTCGACGGTGTCACTGATTCCTTTATCAATTTTATGGCATCTAGCAAGCTCTATTAGAGTGCTGTGGAAACGTTCCACTTGTCCGTTTGAGACACTGTGAAGGGGCGGTGCATTCGAGATGCTCACGCCGAAAAGGGTTTCCAGCATGGACAAAATGGTGTGCGAATTCAACGATGGTTCGTTGTCACAATATATGACCTTGGCTTTCGGGAAAACATTCAAGAGTTGTAGCAGTGCTGGTTTAATGTCCTCTATGGTTCTAGAGGGAATTGGCTGGACCATCGCAAATTTTGAGAATTTTTCAATGGATGTAAGAAAATATTTTTTATCCGTTGAGAAGATGTCTATGTGTAATATTTCCCCAACCTGAGACGGGATTGGTGTTTCCCCAAGCTCCTGCTTTTTGGGATGCCTGTCATACACGATTTTTACAATACCAACATTTTGTGGCTGGAAATTGGCGTACCAGTTGGTCCTGTATCATTGCGAGTGTGTGCAAATCGCAATGGATGACGTTTACGCCCTTAGGAACAATTAAATCTGCGAGATCATTGAGTAATGACTCTTTGCAGGAGAAGCTGATCGCATGCCGTCTCTTGTTTACAAAGAGGACAAAGTTGCGTTTTTGCGGAAAGCGAGCTTCCTCCAGAGTTATCTGGTTTTGGAAGCAATTCAAGGACTTATCCGTTGCCTCAATTGTGTGGGTCAGTGACAGCTCACTGTTAATCGTGGCCGCACTTGAAAAAGCTTCTGCCTCTCCCAGAACGTTAAGTTGCTGTCTTGAGAGGGCATCCGCAACGAGGTTTTCCTTGCCGGGCTTGTAAAAAATTTTGGCGCCGGACTCGTCGATGCGAGCTTTCCACCGTTTGATCTTTGCATTCGGATTGGATTCCGATACCGCGAAGGTCAGTGGTTGATGGTCAGTAAAGATGTTGATATCTTTCACTGCATATAGATAGTGACGTAATTTGGCCAATGCCCAAACTATTGCCAGCAGCTCCCTTTCATTGGTGGCATAATTGATCTCTCTGTCCTTTAGGGTTCTCGAGATCATGGTAATGGGCCGTCCCTCTTGGGATAGGACTGCGCCAATGCCATAAGCTGAGGCATCTGTCGTTAGATCAAATGCTTTTTTATAGTTGGGATACCTGAGGATGACCTCCTCGGAAGCTAGAATGTTACGCAGCTTGTGAAAAGCTAGCCGTTGCGGCTCGTTGAACTACACCTGGATATTTTTCGACCTGTGTCTGCTGGCCGAGCTATGGACGCAAAATCTTTAATAAAGCATCTATAGTAGCTGGCCAGGCCAAGGAATGATCTAACTTCGAACACGTTTTTGGGTTCAGGGAATTCCTGAATGGCCTTGGTTTTTTCTGGGTCAGTGGTAGCCCCGTTGCTGGTGACTATAAAACCCAAGAAGCTAACGCTTTTTTTGAAGAATTTAGATTTTTCAGTTGATACCCTCATATTAGCATCGTAAAGGCTTTTGAGAACCCAATCTACGTGCCGGATGTGAGAGTTTTCGTCTTCTGAGAAGACGATAACGTCATCGACATAAACATAGCAAAATTTGCCTATCTGCTCTCGCAGTATTTCGTCTATAGTTCCTTGAAAAACGCTGGCAGCATTTTTTAGACCAAATGGCATTCTGCGAAACTCGTACTTTCCTCCATTTACGGAAAAGGAAGTCTTTTCACGGTCGCGTTCTGCCAGCGTTATTTGGTGATAGCCAGATTTTAAATGGAGCGTAGTGAAGTAATTCGCTCTGCCTAAATTCCCTAGTATCATAGAGATATTTGGCATGGCATAGCGATCAGGTATTGTCCTCTCGTTCAATTTGCGAAAGTCCAATACGAGTCGCATTTTAGGGACGCCCGTTTCGTCGGTGCCCTTTTTGTCTACAACCCGTATCGGGTTATTGTAGGGGGATCTCGACTTCTGGATTATGCCATTTTTTAGCAGCTCTTGAATCTCGCCATTAACGAAATCGGCTGCGCCCATTGGGTATGGGTAGAGTTTGGCATAAATGGGCTCCTAATCAACAGTTCTGATGGTGGCTACCACCGATGTGTTGTAAGGTAAAGCCTCATTGGGGTCCGCAAAGGCTTTTTTCCTGTCGCGGAGCATTGTTAAAAATGTCTTCCTGACCAAAGGTGGCGCATCTGAGCAATCCACTTCGGTGAAATTCACATCAGGGCACGAGTGAAAATCAATTTTCTCCTCTTTGTTGCCCCATTTGATGTGGCCAGAGGCCACGATTGCATCAAAAGAAGATAAGTCGGGTAAGGTGAAGAAGGTGGCCTTCAAATCAAAAAGTGACACGAAGCATTTCTTCGTGATTGTGGTGTTCCCGTGAATTGAGTGAATTTCGAAAGGGTTTTCTACCGGGACGCATTTCAATCCTTCGAACGGTCGGATGAAATTTTTCGAGGCGCCCGTTTCAATAAGCAGTTTCATATTTATCCCCGCTACTCTTCGTCTGATGACGGGCAGCAGGGATTTTCCCTTAAAAATGGACTACTTCTGAATCGTATTCGCAAATAGCATCATCGTTGATCTTTGCTATTGCGCTGGACGCAGCGTTGGCGTAAGATTTCCCTTCCTGATCTGAGCTTTTGGTTTTCTAGATGCGCCTGTGCGCTCGGACGTTGCCGGTCTCCTATTCTGATAGGGTGGAGCTTGGGCAGGAATGAAAGCCTTTGCAGAGGGGTCGACTTCCATCGGCTCCGGTCTACTCTGCAATTTGTTATTGCGCAGGTCAGAATGTACCTGCGCTTTAACTCGTTTGGTATAATAGGGATTTTTATTAATACCCAACTGGGAAAAATTTGTATCCTGCTGGCGCCTTTGCTCCTTTGGACTCGTCTTACGGTCCCTATCCTCTAGACTCTTTGCAAACGATGTTGCGAACGTGTTCCTCTCGTGGTTTGATTCCACTTCTAGCGCTAATGCCAACGCAGTTGGCATTTCCTTCGGCTTTGCGAGAAGATGACATCAGATAGGCTGCGTCTAAGGCCCGAAATAAATACCCGGAGCGCATCGTCCCGGAATTTATCACACAAAATTCTTGCCGCCGAGTAAGGTGAGTATTTTCTCAACCTCATCGTAATATTGCAGGAGTGTGAGGCTTCCCTGTCTGAGGGTGCCCATCTCCTGTTCAATGACGTGGATCTGCCGTTTGTCACTGTAAGTGAAATCCAAACGGTCTATGATCGCGTCAAAATTTAAAATTGTGCCAAAGGAGGACAACACCGCATCAGCAGTGCCTCTTATCTTACTTTTTATTATAATCACTGCCTGATAATGGCGTGAACTACCATTGTACCGTCTAAATATGTGGTAGGCAGCGGTGGCGGCTTGCCTCCACGAAACATATGACTCCTGTGCCCCCGCAAATTCGGGTAGGCACTTGACAGCGTCCAGAGGCTCGCTGCATTGAACTGTGTCTATAATTTCTATGGCTGCATAAACCTTAATTTCTGGCGTTGGGGCCGAACCTTGGGACGTCGTGGGCGCAGCGCGCAATTCTGCCACTTGGCTGGTCAATGCATCGATTACTTGTCTGAACTCCCGTTCTTTTTGTAAATTTGCGGCGGCCTGCCCGGCTAGGGCGTTGTCAATAGCCGCCTGCACTACTCCTCTAAGTTGTTCAGGATCCATGAGGTCTACCCTTTCGCCCGCTGGGGGGTTTCTACGCGTGTTTTTCGGAGTGGAAGCTCGAAGGAGTTCTTCACTGAATCGCTAGCGTACTGCTTGACGCTTCTATACTTAGAAAATGGCGAGCTCATATACGCACACAAAAGGATTAGAAAACGGGGACACAGAGCCGCCAAAACGAGAGCTCGTATTTCCTCACTATATAATTCACCTAGTTAATTTTAAGAGTAGTAGATACCTGTGCCCTTGCATAAAAATTAGTGTAGTGGTAAATATTTTAAAATTATAATATTGTAAATTATAAGAGATATAGGGTATATAAGACTGACACACAGCCTCGACTCATAGTCAAAATATTTCAAATCAGAAAAATGAATGAATTTAACGTAATATATTTATATATTTTATTTTCGTTAATCAAATCCCGAATTTTATCGGGATCGGAGCCGTTTTACTCTCGTAGTATTCTTTATTAACTAGTTCTACTTTGCAGACTGGTTAGAAAATATTTAAATGAGGGGTGCACTTACATTTTATTTACTGTGGTTTCTTCCTCAAAGATAAAATTTTTTTCCAAGAATGTAAAAATCTCTAAAACTCTCGTATAGAGCTTGAAGCGAACTAAACTTAAAGTTGACAAAAATGAAATTCATAGCGGCCACGCAAATATGCTGTGTTTGCCGGCTATGCACGAGCATCCGGCCAAATGCCGCGTCAGCGGTTTTGGCCGCAGCTGGGCTTCGGACATTCGGTCATCGCCTCCGTCCGGTTAGCTACTTAGTTAACTTGCACAACCCAGAAGGCGCACGCTCATTGACAAGATCATGGGCCTCACGCCAACGACCTCATGGCTGACTGCTAGCTCTAATACGTTCCCATAATAGGGGTTGAAATCACGACCGCGCAACAACTCGCAAGTAGCCGAGTCAGAAGTTTATTTTGGTATTGCGAACATATTTTATTATGTTATTTAATCATTTTCATTCTTTTTTCTAGATTATAGTATTTATTCATAATGTTGAGTGCTTTCTTTTTGTAATCCGAAATTCGATGGCATACACAAGTATCAACTCCCTCAGTGGCTGCATCATTGCTCCACACGCAGGTGCAGAATAGATGTTTTTATATTACCTCGTTCACATTCAAAGAGTTTTGATTGTATGAACTGGAGCCGTACACAGTGTGCATTGAACAGAATTCCGTCAAATACATTAAAAAAGTTATTTATTTTAACTGAATGCATGTTGTCTATCTAAGTCAACAATCTCGTCTTACCCTTTTAAATATGCTTACACAATTTAAAAGGAAATTTTATACAGGTTTTCATCTTCTTCTTTTACCCAAAAATATGCATTCTCGAAATTCAACAAATGAAAATCTTTGATTTTTCCTCTTCTTTTACCCAAAAATGTGCATTCTCGAAATTCAACAAATGAAAATCTTTGTTTATTTCCCAAACTCGAAATGATTTTTTCCAAACTGTCCCCTGTTGGCTACCTGAGTATGATGGTGTGTATAAAAAAAATTCCTTTCCCACCTGCAGCAAAGTATGTGCGACCTCTTCTAACCAACACTCTCTTTTATTCAATGATTTTGTGTCTCCCTTATTGAATTGATGGTGTCCTATTGGTTACACTTGTATCAAATATTTTTCAAAATCAATACTTCTCATTTCTTCTAACCAATGAATAGTCGAGGTAACCTACTAGAATTGCCTACGTTTTTGAATTTAAAAAAATCTTAAGTATGCGTCTCTTATCTTCAATATTATCGTTCACGCCCACTTCAAACACTATAAATGATCGAGGACAATAGTTAGTCTTCCAAAAATAATCTTGAAGTGGGATACTCTGCTACGTCAAACACAACTTAAGTAAAAGTGAAAAAGTGATCGTGAAAAAAGAATTTAAACAAAACAAATAAAATAAAATGAATAACCAAAATCAGTTTTGTCAATCCTGCAAGTGTTTGTTGCTAAAGAATAAGTGGGCAAATTATGTCCGTTCGGAGTTGCATAAGCGAAATGCAACTCAACCCCTTGACGGAAGAGTTAAAAAAATTTCTGAGGGATTCAAGGATAGAATACTACATTACATGTATGTAAACGATGCATCGGACTTGATCTAACCTGAGAGTTTCTTGAGTGAAGCTGGATTGTCCCTGCTACCTCAACTCAGCATTCTGTTAGAAAGTTATACTTCAGCAAAAGTAAACTTTGAACTTTTTGCAGAGTATGTACTTTTTAAAGATGAATCTGAAGAAATTGATATGAAAAGTTTACAAAGTAAAATGACGATCATGAATAAAGATTCTGACTTAGAAAATATCTTCCATGAACATACCATGGAAACAATTTCAAAAACACAAGAATTTCAAGAGAGAGACAGTGGATGGTCTCTTATAAAATTGATTCGCTTGTAAATGAATGTAAATCATTATACACCGATGGCTGGTTCATCTTTCATACCACTACCTCGTTTCCTTTTAACAAAAAAAGCAATAGTTAACGTTTGTAACGAAAATGATCAATATTGTTTTAAATGGGCTTTGATTTCTGCATTGAAAATTGTTAACAGGCCGCAAATATGTTCGGCATATAATATTGATATATCCCTGGAGATAATTCGTATAAGAGATGAAATAATATTAGATTTCACAGGGTTGACTTTCCCCCTTGAAATAAAATGTATAAAAAATTTTTTAAAGAAAAATACTCATATGAGTTTAAACGTATTCGGATACAATGCAGAGACGAGGGAAACCTTCATATCAATATGATGTTTTTGGAAGAAGGTGGAAATGGACATTACATGTACATTAAAAATATTTCAAGGTAAATTCTTTTATTCATTTTTATCTCTTTTAAGCAATTAAATAATTTGTATATATTTCTCTTTCAAGAATTAATGACTGCTCAGAGAGGAAATCAGAAGAGGGCGCAATATTTCTGCAATGTGTCTTTAAATTTTTCCAAAACTGAGGAAGCTGCATTGAAACACAAAACGCTCTGCAGTAGGAAGGTCTCAAAGATGCCACACCCCCAGAATAATACATTGGAATTTACCCAGGTTCAACTTCAGCTTCAAGTTCCATTCGTTGTCTACGCGGATTTTGAATGCATTCTGGAACCGAAAAATCTTGAAGTGAGCCCCAAATATTTAATATTAATGAACATATTCCAATATCATATGCGTATTATATAAAGTGCGCTTTTGATTCTAGACTAGATCAATTTGTTTTAGAAACATGAAGAAATTCGGGAGTAAGTTTTGTACATTCATTGATAAAAAATTTAGCTAAATTGAGTGACGACTACTTACATAAAATAGTTCCTATGAGAATGACTTTGGATGACCAGCAAATATTTGATAATTCATTGAATTGTTCTATTTGTCAGAAAGATTTAGGGACTGACATGGTTAGATATCATTGTCATTTCACAGGTCGCTTTAGAGGTGCAGCCCACTCTAAATGTAACTTGGATTATAAAGTTAACAAATTCATACCAGTATTTTTTCATAATTTTTCGAAATCCGACTGTCATTTATTTATTCAAGAGTTGGGAAAGATTCGAAGTGAAATTTCCGTAATACCAATAAATAAGGAAAACTATATTTCTGTCTCAAAGAAAATAAAAAGTTTAAGTGGAAATAGTTTTGAAATTAGTATTCTCGATACATATAGATTTATGCTTCTAATTTAGTTGATGATCAATTGAACACTGTTAAATCGTTTTTCAGTAATGATAAAGAATTTGGACTAATGCGTAAGAAAGGTATACATCTTTATGAATATTTAGACTCCGCTAGTAGACTCGAGGAAACTCCCCTCCCACCAAGAGAAGAATTCTATAGTAATTTAAGCTCTTAAAGTTTGGTCGCATTGTTCCACTCTTAAAGATTATTTAGAATTATATTTAAAAACTGATGTATTTCTTTTAACCGACATTTTTGAAAACTTCCGAAAAATTTGTATGCAAATTTATTCACTTGACCCAGCTAAGTATTTTACGACACCAGGTCTATCTTGGGAGGCAATGTTGAAAACTACAAATATTCAACTTGAATTGCTGACAGATATAGATATGTAAAGATTTATTCAAAGTAGCATTCGAGGTGGTTTAGTTCAATGTTGTCATAGATTTACAAAAGCAAATAACAAACATTTGTCAGATTATGATTCCCCGAAGGAGTCTTCATTTTTAATTTAAGTGGATGCGAATAACTTGTATGGTTGGGCAATGTCACAACCTTTACCATATAAAGATTTTAAGTGGAAGTCTAACACAGACATAGACAATTTTGATATGAATAATATTCCAATCGATAGCAAATACGGGTTTTTTTTGGAAGTGGACTTAATATATCCATACCGTTTACATGATCTTCATAATGATCTTCCATTTTGTCCGTCAAATTGTCTGGCCTCAAAAGAGGATAAAGTTAAACAAGGAAGAACGCTATAGTCGAGTACCTCGACTATCAGATACCCGTTACTCAGATAAGATAAGTTAGCCGCGCACTTTGTTCTCTCTCCTTTGCTCTCATTTCTCGGCTCTGCTTTTGTTTCAGCCAGCGCCAAGAATGAGAAAGCAACACATAAAATAGACAAAAAACATTTATATTTATATATGCTTGCTAAACATAAACAGTTTTAAGGCACATTCTGTATTTCAAATTATTTGGTTGAATAGCTTTGTTTGAAAGAATTCTATTTGCCGCGGATATTAGTTTGCAATTTTTTACATCCACACACATGCATACATACATATGTATGTATGTATGTCGTTTTCTGGCTCTATTGTCAAGGCTTGTCCTAACTACTTTGGTTTTTGAGCATTGGACTGAAAACGGAAAAGTTTTTTTGGGACAATCTATAGGTATTTATTAAGCTAATGCACATTCATTGAAAGAGAAAAATAAAGTTGTACAGATCTTTAAAGGTTTTTGCCCGTCAATGGGACAAATGGATAAAGGGTTCATTATTCAATAGAATAAGTTAGCCGCGCACTTTGCTCTCTCTGAGCGCCGGCAGGGCTTTTTTCTGTGCCGCTAAGTTCGGCCGGCAACTATTTACATACACACACATACACGCGTAAAATCATTTCGCATTGTCTGGAAGGTTTGTGGGCGTTAGAGTGGGCCTAGCAAAATTTTTTTTTTGGGTCAATCGATAGGTATTGACAAGACTAATACATTTCAGTTAAAATTTTCTATCTACCATCAAAACTGTAGGAGCCACAGTTTTGGGCGGTTTGTGGGCGTTAGAGTGGGCGTGGCACTCTACTGAAACAAACTTGCGCTGCGTAAGAAGCTCAGGAATCTGCACGCCAAATCTCAATAGCCTAGCTCTTATAGTTTCCGAGATCTCAGCGTTCATCCGGACGGACAGACAGACGGACAGACGGACATGGCTAGATCGACTCGGCTAGTGATCCTGATCAAGAATATATATACTTTATGGGGTCGGAAACGCTTCCTTCTGCCTGTTACATACTTTCCGACGAATCTAGTATACCCTTTTACTCTACGAGTAACGGGTATAAAAATTAATTGCTGACCTGGGAAATAAGAAAAATTATGTAATACATTATCGGGATTTACAACAATGTATACAGAATGGGTTAGTATTGAAAAAGATCCATAGAGGTGTTCAGTTTTTACAAAAGCCTTGGTTAAAGAATTACATTGATCTAAATACTTTACATAGGCAAAATGCAAAAAATATAATTAATGAATAATTCTGTTTACGGAAAAACAATGGAAGATCCCGAGCGCAGGGTCGATATTAAGCTTATTAGTACATGGGATGCTCCGGATAGCTCGAAGACTGGACGAAAAGCACATTGTGCCAAAACTTTAATTTCAAAATCCAATTTTCATAGTGCAACTAAAATAAATGATAATTTCTATGCAATTCAAATGAAAAGATTGTCCGTTCTATTTAATAAGCCATTGTATTTAGGATTTGCAGTGTCTTGCATCATATGGAGTTGCCTTGTTAACGACTACCCCACACGCGTAGGTCCGAAGAGAGGGTGAACTTTAAGGGCGGCGTGCGCCTGGTGGCGCTCGTGGCAGTCGTTTTATTCTGTTAACAATTCAAATCAGCCTCATACATTTCAAACTAACTTAATCTTACCGCAGTGTGCCCTCCTACGATTCACAAGACAATGAGAAGCACAATTTATGGCGGCATCCATTAAACCGATATTAGTAGGCCCGCACTTCAAGGGCCAAGAAATCCATACGAGATCGGATAAATTAACAAATACTAGATTTCTCTTACAATACTTAGTCTACCTATCGATTACAATGTTCGACCGTCGACATCCCCGACCCCGTGAAGAACCGCTTCACTCAAATCCAAAACTGCAAGTTTTGAGACGGGCCGCAACATTGTCCGAGATAGGCCATTGTCGTTCACGCGCACAGTAGCGCGTCTGACGACTCCATCAGCTCCGCTGTAGACCTCCTCCACGATTCCCTTGCGCCACTCTCGTCTGGGCAAGGCAGGATCGCAGACGAAGACCATATCGCCCTGGCGGATGGGCTCCGTTCTCCGGCACCACTTCTCGCGGCGCACAAGCGTAGGCAGGTACTCCAGGACCCACCTCCTCCAGAAACGGTCTCGCAGCATGCGAGCAATCCTCCACTGCTTACGCGTAGAACCCTCCTTGGACAGCTCCGCATCCAATCCAGGCGTATTCGGCAGGTTAGCTGCTCCCTTGAGCAGATCATTTGGCGTCAACGGCGCCTCTTGGTCCGCATCCACCGGCAAGTGGGTGAGCGGACGCGAGTTGACTACATTCTCCGCCTCGATCAGGAAACTCTCCAACACATGATCCCTCGGCGCAACTTCCTTCAGGGTATGACGCAGCACTCGTTTGACGCACTGCACCATCCGCTCCCATACTCCGCCCTCAGACGGGTTCGATGGGCAATTGAAATCCCATTCAATGCTTCTGCTGGACAACTCACTCTGTATCCTCTCCGTCTCGAACACGTCTCCAAATCGCTTGGCCTCCCTGTCAGCTCCCACGAAGTTCTTGCCGTTATCACTCCGCAGTCTATGTACTGGTCCTCTACGGCAGACGAAGTTCCTGATCGCTATTATGCAGAAATCCGTCGACAGGTCATGCGCCAGCTCCAGATGAATCTTCCTTGTCGTCATGCAAGTTATATGACACATTATTTAGGGGCTCTTACCCAATTTATAAACAACTTTGAGCCGAGAGCTAATTTCCAAAGAACTCTGACAGACCCGAGATAAATCCGTGGTCAGCTATTTCTGCCAAGCAGGCCTCCAAATCATTCCCACCCAGATCAATTTCACGCAGTCCGAATCAAACGGATGCTGTAAACATCCAAACCGATATTGTAAACAATCGGAGACCCAAGCGAGCCCTGAGTCCGCTAACGTAAACAAAAGATCCCCAAAGCGAGTCCCGAGTCCGCTAACGTAAACAAAAAGATCCCCAAAGCGGTCCCTAAACTCCGCTAATGTAAACACCAATTTCCGGCCAAGATTGGACTTCGAATTTAATTGGCAAATTGCATCATCCTATTTTCCGACCCTCTTGAGTCATTCTCTTTATCAATTTTTGGGGATAAAATCTCTTAAGCCGAGGTTTGATTATTGATCATTGAACTAGAGAGCAGGCAGTCCGTTTTTGAGATCCGAATCGAGCAGAACAATAATTCGAGAATAGATACAAGAGCAGTGAATTAAATAAGTTCGACCTATTGTAAAATTGTAATAGTGAATAAGTGATTGTTAAAAATAAAAATAAATTTTTTTAATCAATTCACTAGTGAGAAACTTAATTGGCGCCCAACGTGGGGCCGTGTGATTAAAAAATTCTAAAGCAAAGCTTTTAAATAAACCCCAAAAAAGTTTAAAAGTGAAAAAGGAATTTTGCGCGGCCAACAACCCGATACAACCGACGAAAATATAAAGCCTGTGTTGAAAAAAAAATAAGGTGGAAATTAATAAATGCAATAATCCCCTTAAACTCTATACAACCGGCAAAAAAATAAAAAGTTTGTGTTGATCAAAAAATAATAAGGTGGAAAATAATTAATGGAATAATCCCCTTAAAATCTCACATTACAAAATAGTGTTCGTAACATAAATTCACTGCTCGGACAAAATAAAAAATTTAAAAAGTGACAACAAAATTCATCGAAATAAACAATTTAATTAAAAAAATATCTAAAAACAAAAATCTACAAATCTTCGAAAAGACATTTAAAGACAAAAAGGCTGAAGGGCAATCCCTCGCCAAGAAATAAACACTGAAGAAAGAAGGAAGACATCAATTTAAAAACCCGAAGAAGGAAGGAAGACCCCAAGCAGGATCATCATCTAAGAAAAACAACAACCCCAAAAACAACGACAAGAAAAATAAGGAGGACGATTCGTGAGCGATATAATCCTTTTTTTTTATTATTATTATTATTTAATAAGAAATTTGTAAAAAAAATATAATTATACAAAGTGGAAGAATTAATTTCTGATTTCGAAAATATTCTCAAAATGTCAGAACCTACAACAAGCCAGAACGGAGCAAATAAAAGACTCCACATAAGTTCGCCTCAAGAACATCATCAGGCGATTACAAACAATACCATGTTAAATGTAGGAGATTTAATTAAACAAATTGTAAATTTTGAATTGAATCCATTAAAGGAAGAGATCGTTAACTTAAGATCGCAGCTTTCACATAAAATTAAAACGGTTGAAGATTATCAGATAGAGATTATAGATCCAAATATAAAGTGCGACACATCTTATGAGATCATCAAATCTGTTAGGGAATATAAAGGAGAAGAAGATAAATATGTAAGCTGGAGAGAATCGGCTGAAATAGCCATGGGGCAATATGCCAGAGGGAGTGAAAGATTTTATTCCGCCCTATCGATATTAAGAAACAAAATAACGGGAATGGCAAACGATGCCTTAACCCATAACGGAACGGTATTAAATTTCGATGCCATAATGGCCAGACTTGACTTTGTCTTTAGCGACAAACGTCCTATTCATATTATTGAACAGGAACTAAGTGTTTTGAGTCAGGGAAAATTATCAATTATGGATTATTATGGTACAGTTAACAGAAAGTTAACTCTACTTATTAATAAAACAATTATGACCTACGGGAGAAACAAACCGATAACAGCAGAAATGAATGAAAAACATAGGAAGACTGCTCTTAGAGTTTTCATTACCGGCCTAAACGGCCAAATTTCAGACACAATTTTCTCAATGAATCCACCTGACCTACCGAATGCAATGGTCATAGTTCAGGAATTGGAAAGCAACAACATGAGGGCGCATTTCGCAAATAGTTTCTCAACCACTCAGAGAAAAAATAGTGAGCCAAACTCTGGTGGAAATGGCCAAACACATTTCAACCAAAAGCAAAGACAACAAAACAACAATTACAATAACCATCGAAATAGTAATAATTTAAGGTTTAATCATGACAACAACCAGAACAAAAATAATTATGGTTATTATAATCAGAACAAAAATAATTCCTGGAACCAGGGTAGATTTAATAATAACCAACAAAATCAGTGGAACACCTATAGGCAGCCACAAAATAAGCCAGAACCAATGGAGGTAGACGAGTCTATCCAGGTTCAGAATAGGGCTAACAACGGCTATAATCAAAACTATAATAAATATCAAAATAATAATTATAGCCAAAACAAGTGGGATCAAACAAAAAAGTTTGAGACCCAGAATACTCAGCAAGGACAAGCCCAAAATAAAAGGGTACCAACTGGAACTGTTAACCAACCGGCTAACAAGACAATGAGACTAAACAACATTGAGGAGAACCATTTTTTAGACAAAAGTCAGGAGTAGGCTTACCCTACTTATTTAGATATGACCCGAAAATAAATAAAAAATTAAAAATATTAATTGACACTGGGGCAACCTCGTGTTATATTAGAACTGGAGTTTACAAAAATAAGAATGAGCTTCCAATATACAAAAGAGTATCCACAGTGAATGGATATTCAATAATTAAATATTATCATATAATAACTATTTTGGATACACGGTATACTTTTTATGAAATAGAAGGGCTAGACTCAGATCTACTGATCGGCTATAACCTATTGAAAAAAATAGGAGCTGTGATTGATACAGCTAAGGGAGTTATTAAATATAACGGAATAGAAGAGAAATTAAATTATGACAACGGAAACAATTTAAACCAACATTCTTTAACAGAAGAAAACACCATTCTTCCATTAAAAGAATTTATATTAAAAAAATACTTTGATGAAAAGGCTCAAATCAGATCCGAATCTGAAATGGGTAATCAAAGCGAATTTAGTTTGGGATATACAAATCCTGAACACGCCGTCGTTGAAATATCCGACAAAAATAAAAGTTTGGAATTTAAAAATTCCGAACACGCCGTCGTTGAAATATCCGACAAAAAAAAAAGTTTGGAATTGAAAAATTCTGAACACGCCGTCGTTGAAATATCCGACAAAAATAAAAGTTTGGAATTGAAAAATTCTGAACACGCCGTCGTTGAAATATCCGACAAAAATAAAAGTTTGGAATTGAAAAATTCTGAACACGCCGTCGTTGAACTATCCGACAATCAAAAAATAAACAACATAAAAATATCATCTGCAGATCAAAGAAAAGATCTGGAGAATGAAATATTAAATATTATAAATGAAGAGCATTCAAAAATAAATATGCAGATTCCTTTTAGGACAGATATACGCGGTGAAATAAACACCGTAAATGATAGAGCCATTTACAGCAAACAATACCCTTATGCTCTATCAGCTTCAGATTTTGTAAATTCTGAAATAAGTCGAATGCTAAAAGAAGAAATTATAAGGCCAAGTAGAAGTCCTTATAATTCCCCTGTACTAGTGGTACCAAAAAAGGGTTTCAATGAAGATGGAACTCCAAAACTGAGACTCGTAATTGACTATAAAAAACTAAATGAAAATACTATACCTGATAGGTATCCAATGCAGGACCCTTCAGTGATTTTATCAAATCTCGGAAAAGCCAAATACTTTTCAACAATTGACTTGGAATCTGGATTTCATCAGATTCTCATGAACGAACCTGACATACAAAAAACCTCATTTTCAATAAATAATGGGAAATACGAATTCCTAAGAATGCCTTTCGGTTTGACAAACGCTCCTAGAATATTCCAACGAGCGATGGACGATATTTTGAGAGAACAAGTGGGTAAAACATGTCATGTTTATATGGATGACATAATCATATTTTCAAAAACAATTGAGCAACATTACGAAGACCTAATTGTCATTATTAAAATTTTGCTGAACGCAAACATGAAAATTTCGATTGAAAAATCAAAGTTCTTTAAATTAGAAACAAACTTTCTCGGTTACGTTGTTTCTCACAATGTGATCAAAACCGATCCCGAAAAAATTTCAACAATTGTAAAATATCCGATCCCTAAAAATATTCGAGAGCTTAGAAGCTTCCTAGGCCTTACAGGATATTACAGGAAATTTGTGCAAAATTACGCAAAGATAGCTAAACCATTAACAAAATATTTAGAAGGCCAAAACGGCAAAGTATCTAAAAAAGCATCACGTAAAACTTTAATACAGTTTGATGATTCAGCTGTAAGAGCTTTTAACGAGCTCAAAGAAAATTTAATTGCACAAGTGGAACTAGTACAACCGGACTATAATAAAAAATTTACCCTAACAACTGACGCGTCTGACTTAGCAATTGGTGCGGTTCTTTCTCAGGAAGGAAAACCAATCACATTTATTTCAAAAACTCTAACCAAAACTGAACAATTATACGCGACAAATAAAAAGGAACTTTTAGCCATAGTATGGGCTTTTAAAAACCTTCGTAATTACTTATATGGGGTTAACAACATCGAGATCTATACCGATCACCAACCTCTTTCATTTTCCATTTCTCAAAAAAATCCAAATATCGAAATGAAAAGATGGTATTCTTTTATTGAAAGCTATTCACCCAAAATAATTTATAAGCCAGGAGCAACAAATGTTGTTGCGGACGCATTATCAAGGATACAAATTAATAACTTAACGGAAAGTAATGAATCGGTCTCAGATCAAAATACTCAGCATTCAGCAGAGAGTAGTTTTGAGAATGTTATACAAGAAACCCGAAAACCCTTAAACCAATTTAAGCAACAATTGCTAATAGCAACGGGGAGGTATACAATACATGAGTCGATTAATGTATTCGGAAATACTAGACATATAATAGAGTATGATACTCCAGCAAATTTAATATCAATATTAAGAGAATATATTCCACCCAATATAACAATAGGAGTTCACTGTACTCTAGAAGATTTTTATAGAATTCAAAAGCCACTTAAAGACAATTTTATAAATACATTTTTATACACTAAGACATTTGTCCAGGATGTCGAAGACGCTGAAGACAGATCCGTGATTATCACAGAAACTCATTGTAGAGCTCATAGAGGGCTTGATGAAAATTATAAGCAAATAACTAGACTCTATTATTGGCCTAATTTATACAAAAAGCTTAAGGAATTTATAAAGAATTGCACAATCTGCAATCAAAATAAATACAACAGACACCCAGTACAGATTCCTATCGGTCAAGCGCCTATTCCAGAAAGAGAAGGTGAAAATTTGCATCTTGACATATATTACGCCCAAAATCTTATATTCATTACTTGTATAGATTCCTATTCGAAATATTTGGTCGTAAAAGAAATCCCTAACAAACTAAATATAGAAAATAAAGTTTCCGAAATTTTACAACAATTCCCATTAGCCAAATCTTTGATGATAGATAACGAACCAAGTTTCTCTTCATCCCAATTCAAATCCTTTGCTCAAAGAAATGGGATATCTCTATTCTTTGCAGATCCTCGACATAGTACGTCCAACGGACAAATAGAAAGGGCACACTCTACTTTAACAGAAATTGCTCGCTGCATTAAAGATGAGCTTAATTTAGTTGACTATTCCGAAATTATTATTAAAGCAGCACAAAAATATAATTTAACAATTCACTCAATAACCAACCAACGACCTTTTGACATACTATTTAATAAAATCAAACACGAAGATATGCCTAAATTATTGCAACAAGCTCAAGAGAAAATGTTGCATTCCCACAATAAAGATAGACAAAATAAGAATTATCACGTAGGAGAGGTAATTTACGAAAAGAAACATGGGGAAAGAAACAAGCTAAATTCTAGATACAAAAAACAAGTAGTTAAGGAAAATCTCCCTAATAAAGTTATTATAAATAACAGAAACCGTACGATTCATAAAGATAATATAAAATAATTTGTTTCAAATTACAGATAATGATTACAATAATGTACTTATTACTGCTGGTAGCTACAACCAAATCCGAAATTATGGATTACACGAACCATGATTTCCTTCTTTACAAGGATACCAAAGATGTTCTTATTTATGAATCATACGCAGACTTATTTCATATAACTAATATAAGTCTTTATAGAGATATAATTAATCTTGAAACAGAATTTCTGAAGAGTCACGACAGCAACAATTTTCTTTGGGAAATATCCCACGATTTAAAAATTATCCAAATACTTATCTCCCAAATTATACCCAGTAGATCGAAAAGAGGCATTAATGAAATAGGCACTATTTGGAAATGGATAGCGGGAACACCAGACCATGATGATTTCATAACTGTTCAAAATAAAATCGATGATTTAATACAAAATAATAACGATCAATACGTTATTAATTCTAAAATATTTAAAGAGATAAAATCTTTATCTGAAGAATTCAAAACAGCCTTTAAAGATCAAGAAATTCCGCTTAGAAAATATCGTCTGCGTTTGCTTACTTACGATCTTATGAATTTAATGGACACAATTACACTCGCCAAAATCGATGTATTTAATACTAAAATTCTAAACAACGACGATATACAAGAAATTTATAAACACGAAAATAGACATGTAGTTATAACAGACCTTTTAGATATATCTGAATTTAAAATCGTTTTGCATCAAGATCTTATTATAATTTACATAAAATACCCTATTATTACCGATCGCTGTGACGTTTACAATTCAAGATCCATTTCACATGATGATGGAAAATTATTAATTGATAATCACGTCGCAAAATGTAGAAATAAGTACTATGTAATGTCTAATTTTAAGACAGAAATATTTAACAATTATTGCACACTTAACCCAGAAGGTTCTTGTTTCACCAGATTACTAAATGGAGAAAAATCTTTTTGTAACAAAATCAGAGAAAAAAATAAAAAAGTAGATGTAATCCAAGATGGAGCCATTTTTGTAAATGGAGAAAATACAGTTAATGACACTCATTTAAATGGGTCATATTTAATTACTTTTAATGGCACCTCTATAATTAATAATATTTCCTACACCAATGTAGACAATAAGATATTGGAATACATCACAGCTCGAAAATATACAGATTTTTTAATATCCGAATATATTATATCTAATGATTCGGAACTCTCATTTGATAATATTAACGTACTAAATCCATTTATTCAAATTAAACAAACTCAAATACCAGTTACGTTAATATTAATCATATTAGCATTAATATATTTAATTATTATGATTATAATCAAATTCAGAAAATTTTTAATATTCAAACCATGGCAAATTCGTATAGAAATCGAACCAGAAAGCAATATTTCCGATATTCAGATAAATAATACACCCGACAATGAAAATACCCTAGAAGAAAATATCATTGTCGAATTAACCAATCAATTACATTCAATATACCCAACAGTTCCAATGAATCGGGACGATTCAATTTAGAATGGGGGGAGTTATATGACACATTATTTAGGGGCTCTTACCCAATTTATAAACAACTTTGAGCCGAGAGCTAATTTCCAAAGAACTCTGACAGACCCGAGATAAATCCGTGGTCAGCTATTTCTGCCAAGCAGGCCTCCAAATCATTCCCACCCAGATCAATTTCACGCAGTCCGAATCAAACGGATGCTGTAAACATCCAAACCGATATTGTAAACAATCGGAGACCCAAGCGAGCCCTGAGTCCGCTAACGTAAACAAAAGATCCCCAAAGCGAGTCCCGAGTCCGCTAACTTAAACAAAAAGATCCCCAAAGCGGTCCCTAAACTCCGCTAATGTAAACACCAATTTCCGGCCAAGATTGGACTTCGAATTTAATTGGCAAATTGCATCATCCTATTTTCCGACCCTCTTGAGTCATTCTCTTTATCAATTTTTGGGGATAAAATCTCTTAAGCCGAGGTTTGATTATTGATCATTGAACTAGAGAGCAGGCAGTCCGTTTTTGAGATCCGAATCGAGCAGAACAATAATTCGAGAATAGATACAAGAGCAGTGAATTAAATAAGTTCGACCTATTGTTAAATTGTAATAGTGAATAAGTGATTGTTAAAAATAAAAATAAATTTTTTTAATCAATTCACTAGTGAGAAACTTAATTTGCATGTGAACAAGGCGACCCAACGCTTCTCTCTGTGACGGGATACAGTCACCAGCAGTGGCCCAAAGTAGTCCAATCCGGTGTACTTGAATGGCCATCCTCCCGCTTCCAGTCGATCCTCTGGTAGGGGTCCCATTATCGGCGGCATCGGCCGCGTTCGCTGCAACTTGCACTCGTTGCACGACGAGATTACTTCCTTCAGCACTCGTCTCATCTTCGTGACCCAGAATCTCGTCCGAATCTGAGCAATCGTCGCATCCACGTTTTGATGCTTCATCTGGGCATGAAAGTGCCTCACAATCAAATCCGTAAGACTGTGCCTGTGTGACAGTATTACGGGCCTCCTCGCACTGTACGGCATGCACAGCGCGGCATCAACTCTGCCATAAACTCGCAGAACTCCGTGTTCATCCACGTAAGGCGCCAGACCTCGAATCTCACTCGAGCTGGCGACGTTCTTTCCGCATTCCGCCGACCTCATCTCGTCGGGGAACGACTCCAACTGGGCCTGTCTGACTAACAGGTTCTCCGCGGCCTCACACTCCGATGCAGTGAGTCCGTACTCCTCGATCTTGCTTCTCTGCTTGCGACACCAACGCGCAAACCTCAAGACCCATGCTGTGGTCCTCACCAGGCGACTGAAGCTCGAGAATCTCTGGAACTGAATGGCAAATTCATCCGCGGCCACCAATGCAAACTCACCGGGCATCTCCTCTTCATCAGGCGCATCTGGAACACGCTTAGTTCCCTCCTCAGGCGCATCTGGAACACGCTTAGTTCCCTCCTCAGGCGCCGGCCAGCCGCTTGCTGGCTGCCTCAAAAATGCGGGTCCACTTAGCCAACGTGATTCCGGGCTAAGGTCCGCCTTATTCTGCGACCGCGTCGCATCATCCGCTGCGTTGTCGGCTGTAGGTACCCACCTCCACTGGGAAACCTTCGACGACTCCAAAATCTCCGCCACTCGGTTGCCAACAAACTGCTTGTACCGGCGGTGGGTGCTGCCGATCCATCTCAGCACCGTTTTTGAGTCCGTCCACAACACCTTCTCGCTGATGTCCACACTGTGCTCCTCCTGGACAGTGTTCATCAGTCTGGTTCCAAGAACCGCTGCCTGCAGCTCCAACCTTGGGATCGACATCGTTCTCATCGGTGCGCACTTCGTCTTTGCGCACACTTAACTAACCATCACGTTGTCATCCTCGTACGTGACCCTCCAATAGGCCACCGCCGCGAATGCAGATTGACTTGCATCCACGAACACGTGCAACTCGACGGTCCGAACTGCTCCATGCCCGAAATAGTGACGAGGGCATCGGAACTGTCCCACGGCGTCCATCTCCCTGCGCCAGACCGCAAAGGCTCTGCCTATCTCCTCCGGTAGTGGTTCGTCCCACTGGATCTTCTGCCTCCAGATCTCTCTCAACAACAGCTTCGCTGTAATCATCAGGCAGCACAGGAATCCCAATGGGTCGAACGTTGACATCAGCAGGCTCAAATACTCCCTCTTTGTAGGGACTCGATCTCCACTTAGAACGCTACTTGGCACTCGGTGATACTCCACCTTGAATCTGAAGTCGTCCGTGGCTACCTGCCAGCGCATTCCAAGGATCTTCTGCTCAGCCTCACCCCATCCGACGCTCTTGACTTGTCCGGGTGGTCCCAACGCCGCTTCCACGAATCCAGCCTCCGCATGTATCTCCTTCACTCGGGTAGATACACTTATAGCTTCGCTCTCTGTAGCGAAACTGTCCACATAGTCATCGACGTAGTGGTAGTCGATGATGGCCTTGACTGCCCTCGGGTCCGAATCCCGAAACTTCAGGGCATTCACCGTCTTTACGTAATGCGCAGCGCTCGGCGAGCAGGCTGCTCCAAAGGTCATTACGTTCATCTCGTACACATCCGGGTCTCGATCGTCGTTGCCATCTCTCCAAAGGAATCGTTGGGAACATCGATCCTCGGGTCGGATCAGCACTTGGTGGAACATCTCCTTGATGTCACCGCAGACTCCGACTGCTTTTTCCCTGAAGTGGAAGAGCACGGCTGGCAAGGGCTTGTAATGCTGAGGCCCCTTGTCCAGCGCCGAATTTAGCGAGGTTCCTCAGACCTTGGCTGCAGCATCGAACACAAGCCGGACCTTACCGGGCTTGTTCGGGTTTTCGACACCAAAATGTGGCAAATACCATAGCCGGTCGCTCGTCACCGCGACCTCATCCTGCTGCAGCTTCCTCGCATATCCTTTGGATACGTAATCCTTGATGATACGATCGTATTCCAGCGCCAACTGCCCGTTGCGCTTCAACTTCTTCTCCACATTGATCAGCCGTCTGTGCGCCATCTCATAGCTCCGTGGCAGCACAGCGTAGTCGTCCTTCCAGAGTAATCCCGTCTGGTAGCGACGCCCCACTTTCACCGTGGTATCTTCGAGGATCCTTTGTGCCCGCGCGTCATCGCTGCCTGCGACCTGTGGCGCGAGCTTCACACCAAAGCTTTCCATATCGAAGTAGTTCTCCACCATCTTTTCCATCGTATCATCCATTGACACGGCTAGAAGGTAGGACCTCGGTGACGGCGTAGTCGATTGCCCACTTACTGGCCCAAACACAACCCATCCAAGCTCGGTTGCGGCCGCATACGGTCCCTCTCTGGCAAACCGCCTCGTCCTAAGTGGCAATCCCAAATGTCCATGGTCCAGTCCGATGAGCAACTTAGGCACCACGTTGATGTAGGGCTTCATCGGCAGACGCGCATCCTTATGCACGCCCTGGACATCTCGTCGACCTAACGTCTGCATTGGCAGACTCAGGCTCGAAACGGAGTACACGTTCCTCAAAACGTGGCGAGTGGACTTCCCAGCTCCACTTATCTCTAGGCTCACCACGTTGCTGGGCTCTCTGCTGGCCCTTCCTCCAAACCATTGTATATTCAGCTGTCGATGCACGCCTCGCACTCCCAGATCCCTCCGTAGCTCGTCATCGATCATCGTGACGGAGGATCCTTCATCCAAGAGCGCGTATGTATCCACCTGGCGACCAGCTCCGTACAGCGTTACTGGCAGTATACGGAACAAAAGTCGGCCTCCCTCGGCGTCAACGCAGTTTAAGTTCCTCTGCACGGGCGCCTCCGCTGGCTGCGGGGCCCTTATCTCCAGGCCCTTATCCCAGGCTGCTGACTGCTGGTTTCCTCCATTGTGGCTCCTGAAGCCACCTCGCTGCGCCGGCCATCTTCGCTCCTCGTCCGCGCCATGTAGCAGACGGTGATGCAATCTGCGGCATCCGTTGATCTGGCACTCGCCATGTACATCGCAGGTTCTGGTCGTATGTCCACTCCGTAAGCATGTGAAGCAGAGCCGGTGCCTCCTCACCATGCCCCACCTACCCGGTGGCGAAGCTCCAATGAACTCCCTGCAGCTCGTCGCAGCATGTTGCCCTCCACAAATTGGACAACCTCCATGCCGATCATCCTGTTGATCGCATCCGTTCTGGTCGACGCTCGCATGTAGAACTCGACGCCTCGGCTCCTTTCCCTCGACGTCCAAAACCGTACACACGACGTTTGCGTACTCCTGCAGCCACACGCTGAAGTGCGCCACAGTGGGAAAGGGCTCGATCGATGCAGCGTGCCTGGCCCAGTCTACTCGCTTGCTCGTAGGAAGCTTTGCCACAAGCTCCTCCATTAGCGTTGGGTTCCGCAGGTGCTGCTCCGCCTTCGCTGACTGCAAGAAGGCCGTTAGGTTACTCACTCGGGTTGCGAAGGGAACGATCCTCGCCAGGTGCTGCTCCGAAATCGGCGGCACCTCTCGCACGCTGTTCAGCTGGCTGCGTATAAGCTGCTCCGGTCGGCCGAACCTAAAGCGCAGCTGCTCCATCACGGCGCTGACGTTCCCAGGGTGAATCAGCAGCGACTTCACTGTCTCTCGTGCTTCATCCTTCAGCGCCTTCAACAACCTCTGGTTGTTCTCCAAGTCTGTGCAGTTGTATGCTTGGGTCGTCTCCACAAACGCACAGTTAAAGATCGGCCACTCCTCGGGCTGCCCTCCAAATACAGGCAGGACCGGAAGTTTCCTTGGCCCGTACACTCTTTGGGATTCATTCGGCGTTATCGGGGCGTAGGACCCAACAAATGGCGATGCTGTTGCCACGTTGTGGGTGCTCCCGCCCGGTAGCACGAATCCATGCGCTGTCTGCGCAACACTTGTAGCACACAGTGGCTCCACAAAATGATTGCTAGTCGTTAGCAATGGCGGTCCACTCCAAGATGGCGGCAGCGTGCAGGCCGCACTGCTCGCACCGACACCGCTATGTGGGACCGGCCCGACCCCGTTAGTTGAGGCCTCACCGTTAGATGTGGCTAATGGCGATCCGCTCCAAGATGGCGGCCGCCCCGACGCTCCACTGTTGGCGCCATCTGCGCTTGGGCCAACTGCGATTGGCGCGCAATTTGCAGTGCTCACACTGTTCAGGGCTTTAACCTGCTTTACCTCCTCCTCCAACGCCGCAATCCTTTTCAAAAGGTCCGACGTGAGGGACTGGTTCGTCTCCCGCTCTGGCTCTGATCCCGCAGCTGTGACAGCAGTACTCCTCGGTTGGGACGCTACTGTAGTCACCGTAGTGGCTGGGCTAGAAATGGCCGCCGCCGAGGTTATGTTCACTCGCGGCCGGTTTTCTGCTCCACTACTCACTGGCTGCTGATCCGCTCGCGTTGCTGTAGGGGTGGCTTCCCCTCCTCTCAGCCGCGAGCTCCTCTTCGGGGAATGCTGCATCCTAACAGGTCCAAATACGGCGCTGCCTCAGCGCTCTCCAAAATGGCGGCACCTGTGCCTTCCCGCCGCTGGCTGCGGCAGGCGATGCTTGACGCTCCTTGCGTCTTCTGGCCCGCTGTCTGCGGACCCCGTGCTTGGCGCTCCTTGCGCCTCCTGACCGCTGTCTGCGGTCTCCTTAACTGACGCGGCCTGCGTCTCCCTGTCGCTGACTGCGACTCCGTCCGTACCCAGTGTTCGGCGCTGTCTGCGCCCGTCTATGTCGCTGCCTGCGACTCCTCTACTGGTACGGGAATTGCTCCTGGCAACTCTCTAGCTGGTCGTCAAGCCGTCCTCCAGCGCAAGTTGCCCTCACAGTCTCCCTAGGACTGCGAATAAAAGGAGTTGTCTTGCATCATATGGAGTTGCCTTGTTAACGACTACCCCACACGCGTAGGTCCGAAGAGAGGGTGAACTTTAAGGGCGGCGTGCGCCTGGTGGCGCTCGTGGCAGTCGTTTTATTCTGTTAACAATTCAAATCAGCCTCATACATTTCAAACTAACTTAATCTTACCGCAGTGTGCCCTCCTACGATTCACAAGACAATGAGAAGCACAATTTATGGCGGCATCCATTAAACCGATATTAGTAGGCCCGCACTTCAAGGGCCAAGAACTCCATACGAGATCGGATAAATTAACAAATACTAGATTTCTCTTACAATACTTAGTCTACCTATCGATTACAATGTTCGACCGTCGACATGCAGTATTAGACTTATCGAAATGGAAAATGTATGATTTTCATTATCAATATATGAAGCCAAAGTTTCAGGAAAAGTTACTCTTAAATTATATGGATACTGATTCACTTATCTAAACAATAAAAACTGAAGATTTTTATTAAGATATTCGTAATGATCCTGAAGCAAAATTTCATACATCGGACTATTCAGATGAAAGAATTAATCTATATAACTTCAAAAGAGTTAACAAAAAATGTTTAGGATTTTTTAAAGATGAGCTTAACGGTAAACTCATGACAGAATTTGTATGCCTGTGCTCAAAGGTTTATTCTTATAAAATAGATCAAGTTTAATCTTCACATATTAAAGCTGTGGAAAAAATACCATCTTCGTATTTTTCTATACGCAAAAGATTGTTCGACACCGAAGGGCTGGTCACACTGAAAGTGGCTTGACTTCTCTCTCTTTGACTTTGGCTTTAGAACGGACAAGTTGTGGTATAAAAAAAGCGTCTATTAAACAGAAAAACTTTGAACTAAAAACTAAAATCGCGTACTAAATTAATTAAGGAAACGGGAGAAGGCCTTTATTTCCAACAGGTTATGGGCCCAGTGTTTCGCTAAACTCTAATTAAAATAACAATTAAATAAAATGCAAATTTCTGAGAATTTCTGAATTTCTGAGAACCCGTGTGTGTATGAGCACATTGAAAACAGGAGGAAGCACGTTTCAACAAGCGAAACATCCAGAACGGTAACAAAGTTATAAAAACACAAACGGTAAAAAGTATTTTAATAAAATAAAAGTTTGTATAAAATATTTTGTTCCTTTTCTTGCGAAAAAATTTTACAGCCAACCAAGTGCATACATGTAGAAGTTGCAAGTATGAGTGAATGCATGTACTTATGTATGTGTATGTGAGGCCTCGTTTTTTTTTCTATTTCACCATATTGGCTAAGTGGATCTCACGTTTACTTATATGTATGTGTGTGTGTGTACATGTAGGCACTTGGTACAGTATTTGCTTAACATTGATTCCTTTTTCTTCTCTCTTTTCTTCTTCTCGAATATACGATAGTTACATTGAAATTAGAGCAAGAATAAATATGAATAAGGAGAATAAGTTTAAGAATATTTCACCTTTTCGTGGTGAAAAATATTCAGTGTGGAAATTTCGTGTGAAGTCTCTTTTAGCTGAAAATGATGTTTTATTTGTAATCGAAAAAGAAAACCCCCAAGAAATAGATGAGAAATGGACAAAGGCAGAAAGATCAGCAAAAAGCATTATAATAGAATTTCTAAGCGACTTCTTTCTTTCATTTGCCGATAATAATTCGACTGCAAAAGAGATTTTTGAAAAATTAGATTCGATCTATGAGCGAAAAAGTTTGGCAACGCAACTTTCTGTGCGTAAGCAATTATTGACATTCAAACTAAATGGCGACACACCTCTCATTATTCATTTCAATAAATTTGATGAATTAATCTGCGAATTAATGGCATCGGGAGCGAAAATTGAGGAGGTGGACAAAGTAGCTCACCTTCTTTTAACACTACCTTCGTTTTATGATGGGGTTGTGACCGCCATAGAAACCTTATCTACCGAACATGTTACCCTTTCTTTTGTAAAAAACCTCTTACTTGACCACGAAATTAAGATAAAGAATTTAAGTAAGGACACGTCTAATAAAGTTCTTCAAGCTACATCTCTAAGTAACAACGAACAAAAGGCATTGCATCTGAAAACCAAGTTTAAGGCAAAACCCTCTACGAACTTTAAGTCCAATTTGAAATGTCATCATTGTGGAAAGAAGGGTCACTTTAAGAAAGATTGCTTTATTTTCAAAAGGGGCTTAGAAAACAAAGATAAAGAAAAACATGCCCAAGTTCCAAATGTAGAAACAGGCAGATCATTTGCGTTTATGTTAAGGCAGGGCAGGAACTGTACAGGTGACGGTGATATATCCTTCATATTGGATTCGGGAGCTTCGGACCACATGATAAACAACATAACTCTGTTCTCAACCTATTCTACACTGGACACGCCAAATGAGATTGCAATTGCAAAGCAAGTTGCATACATATATGCTTCTGCAAAGGGGACAGTCCAACTCCGAAGCAATCTTAATACGAGCATTACACAGGAAAATGTCCTGTTCTGCAAAGATGTACCACAAAATTTACTGTCCGTCTCGAAGATGCAGGCTGCAGGCTTAACAGTTGAATTCAATTCAACGGGAGTAAGAATTTCCATGAACGGACAAGATATTTTTGAAGGTACGTGTAAAAGCAATGTATCGATCGTGAATTTTAAAATAAACCATAAAGCTTATTCAACTTACCCAAATAGAAATCAAAACTATAATTTGTGGCATGAAAGATTAGGACATATTAGCAAGGCAAAGTTTTTAGAAATTGTGCGAAATAATATGTTTGAAGATGTAGAACTTGTAAAAGATATTAAATTTAATAATGAATTATGCGAAGCTTGCATAAGTGGTAAGCAAGCTAGACTTCCATTTGAGAAAATTAAGAATAAAGAATATATTAAGAGGCCTTTATTTCTAATTCATTCAGATGTTTGTGGTCCGATAACTCCTTCTAGTATTGATGGAAGAAACTATTATGTAATCTTTGTCGATCAGTATACACATTACTGTGTAACTTATTTGATGACCTATAAATCTGAGGTATTTAATTTCTTCAAGGACTTCATCGCAAAGAGTGAAGCTCATTTCAATTTAAAGGTTGTGAATCTATACATCGATAATGGCAGAGAATATTTGTCAAATGAGATGAAGACTTATTGTAGTGAAAAAGGCATAAGTTACCATTTGACGGTTCCACATACACCGCAATTAAATGGAGTCTCTGAACGTATGATCAGATTCATAACTGAAAAGGCTAGAGCAATGATTAGTGGATCTAAATTAAATAAAAGTTTTTGGAGCCGTTTTAACGGCAACATATTTAGTTAATAGAACTCCAAGTAGAGCGTTTCAGGATATGAAAACTCCATTTGAAATGTGGCACAACAGAAAACCTAAATTGAAATATTTAAAGATATTTGGTTCTACCGTATATGTGCATGATAAAATGCGGAAAAGAAAATTTTATGACAAATCATTCAAATGTATAGTGGTTGGCTACGAACAGAATGGCTATAAGTTGTGGGACATAAATTCAAAGAGGTTTTTGGTAGCTAGAGACGTAGTTGTTGATGAAATGAATATGGAGAATACTAGAACTGTGGCAAATGACTCAGAGTTTCAGAATGAAAGTATGGAACTGGTAGAAAGTATTCAGAATGATAGTATGAACAATCTACAATTGTCGACTGAAATGAATTCAGGAGCAGATGAGTCGAATATCCCGAATGAGAGTACGGATGGAAAATCTGATCTTTTTAAGTCAGATAAACAGCCTAGTGAGACAACAACTTGTGAAAATGCCGATCCAATCATTGGTGAAGAATTGCCTAGTATGCAATTAAAAGTAGATGAAATTGAAGTCAGAAGAAGTGAAAGATTAAAAGACATGCCAAAAACGTCTTATCGGTTCTTAAACAATTGCTTAATGAATGCTCACGTCTTTTGTGATGATATCCCAAATAGCTACAATGATATTAAAAATAGAACAGACAGAATTAAGTGGAAAGAAGCCGTAAAAGATCAATTAGATTCGCATTTATATAATAAAACTTGGACCTTAGTTGATCAGCCTCTACATGAAAATATTGTTGATTGCAAGTGGGTGTTTTCTATAAAAACTAATGAGCATGGCAAGCAATTCAAATATAAGGCCAGATTGGTAGCTCGGGATTTACTCAAGAGTATCTTTTAGATAATGATGAGACTTTAGCTCCAGTTGCAGGAATATCTAGTTTTCGATTCATTTTATCCATGGCAAACCAATTTAATTTAAAAGTTCACCATATGGATGTTAAGACGGCATTCCTAAATGGTATTTTGAAAGAGGAAATCTTTATGAAGATTCCGGAGGACTTACCATATGAGGATGGTAAAGTCTGTAAATTGAACAAGTATATTTATGGGCTAAAACAAGCGGCACGATGTTGGTTCGAAACATTTGAAAATGTTTTAAAGAGCATCGGTTTTATTAATTCGGCAGTGGATAGATGTATCTATCTACTAGACCAAGGGGATATCTTAAAAAATATCTATGTGCTTTTATACGTAGATGATCTTGTAATTGCAACAAAGAGCATTGACACAATGAAAAATCTTAAAACATTCCTAATGAGTAAATTCAGGATGACAGATTTATGTGAAATCAGACACTTTATTGGAATAAAAGTAGAAAGAAAAGATGGTTATTTATATCTTAGTCAATCAGCATACATTAACAGTATTTAAAAAAAATTTAATATGGACGAATGTCATGCAGTCAGTACACCACTTCCAACCAAGCTAAATTATGAAGCTTTAAACTCATACGAAGAATGTAATGCGCCGTGCCGAAATCTGATTGGGTGTTTGATGTATCTAATGTTATGTACGCGTCCTGATCTAAGTACAGCAATAAGTATACTTAGTAGATATACAAACAAAAACAATTCAGAATTATGGCAAAGTTTAAAAAGAGTCTTGAGATATTTAAAGGGTACTGTGGATCTGAAATTAACTTTTATCAAAAATGAAAATTCTAGCGACACAATTATTGGGTATGTTGACTCTGACTGGGCAGGAAGTGAATCTGACAGAAAGAGTACAACAGGTTTTATATATAAAATGTTTGACTCTAATGTGATCTGCTGGAATAAGAGGAAGCAAAATTCAGTGGCTGCTTCTTCGACTGAAGGCTTTATTTGAAGCAGTAAGGGAAGCTTTATGGTTAAAATCGTTAGTCTCTAGTATAAAATTGGAATTAAATAAACCAATCAAAATATTAGAAGATAACCAAGGTTGCATAAGCATAGCTAATAATCCTACATGCCACAAACGATCCAAACACATTGATATAAAGTACCATTTCTCAAGAGAGCAAATTGAAAATAAATTAATTATCTTAGAGTATATTCCCACAGAACACCAGGTTGCTGATGTCCTCACGAAGCCGTTGCCCGCTGCAAGATTCTTGACACTAAGAAACGAGATGGGTCTTAAGAACTAAAACTCTATACTATACACTATAAGCCAAAAAAAAAAAAAAAAAAAAAAACTATTGAAAAGATAAACTGATAAGTTAATTTAACTAAAATTATGAATTTTAGTGTATTTATTAGCTAGAAGCTAAGAATTTTGAATTTTTTTGTTATTAACGAATGATTTTATTAAGGTTTTACTGGGTTTCCCTTAATCCTAGAACTATTTTGATTTGATCTAAACAAAACTATTTCTAGATGAATATGGATCATTATTATTGTTCCCAGAAAACACAACTGTCCAAATAAGAATATTATTGTAATACAAATTTAATTTTAAATTGTTCAACATATCTTTTGAGGAGGTGTGTGGAAAAAATACCATCTTCGTATTTTTCTATACGCAAAAGATTGTTCAACACCGAAGGGCTGGTCACACTGAAAGTGGCTTGTCTTCTCTCTCTTTGACTTTGGCTTTAGAACGGACAAGTTGTGGTATAAAAGAAGCGTCTATTAAACAGAAAAACTTTGAACTAAAAACTAAAATCGCGTACTAAATTAATTAAGGAAACGGAAGAAGGCCTTTATTTCCAACAAAAGCAAATGGAGTGAGTTCACGAAATCTTACAATTGAAGACTATTAACTGGGGCCTCACTATACGGTGATAGAACAATATTTAGATCAAAAGCACATCAAATAACTACAGTTAATGTAAATAAAACAAGGAAGAACGCTATAGTCGAGTACCTCGACTATCAGATACCCATTACTCAAAGGGAAATGGAGATATGCAAGCAGCAAAGCGAGATTAAAAGGCGCCACCTACCGGCGGTAGACAGATTTAAGCGTTATGGGCGTTAGAGTGGGCGTGGCAAATTTATTTTTGGATCAATCGGTAGGTATTGAAGACACCAATACATTTCAGTTACAATTTTTTATCTAGCATGCAAATTGTGGGCGTCACAGGTTTTCGCGGTTTGTGGGCGTCTAAGTGGGCGTGGCAAACTTTTTTTAGGTCTATCGATAGGTATTGATGAGAACATTTCAGTTAAAATTTTCTATCTAGCATCAAAACTGTAGGTGTTACAGTTTTGGGCGGTTTGTGGGCGTTAGAGTGGGCGTGGCAGTCTACTGAAACAAACTTGCGCTGCGTAAGAAGATCAGGAATCTGTACGCCAAATCTCAATAGCCTAGCTCTCATAGTTTCCGAGATCTCAGCGTTCATCCGGACAGACAGACGGACAGACGGACATGGCTAGATCGACTCGGCTAGTGATCCTGATCAAGAATATATATACTTTATGGGGTCGGAAACGCTTCCTTCTGCCTGTTACATACTTTCCGACGAATCTAGTATACCCTTTTACTCTACGAGTAACGGGTATAAAAATTCTTTGTGGCAAAGATAACAAAAGAAAACGTAATGTTAATGAAACACAATTTTTAGAGTTAAGTAATGAAGACCATGGTACGACATCAATAAGACATCAGAGATTAATTGAAAAAGATATTTTAGAAAATGTTGAATGGCTAGAATCAAATTCATTTTGCTTAGAGAGATGATACAAAATAATTATGTGAACGATGGAGAATCATTAGATAGCCTTAAATTTCAAAAGGAACATATTGAAAAAGAACTATTTTATAAATCAGTTGAATTGGAGATGTTTTATTATGATCGAGACTTTGAAAAATATAAATGAAAATGATTTTGAGTTTGTTAAAAGTATTTTAATTATATTTAATTTTAGTTTAAAATATTGTACAAAAATATTAATACTAAACTTAATATAAGATAAAAAAATATATAAATAAAAATTTATATACAAATAAAAATTAATTAATTAAATCATTCATTATACTACAAATTGTCTTCCTTGTTTATCCAGCTAGTCTTTGAAAACCCGAGCTTTTTAACCAAAACTTTATTTCCTTTTCGCCTTACAACTTTTTCAACTAGGTATGTGTGGGGAAATCGTGTTTTTTTGAGTTGTTCTTTATAGAATCCGCCCTGAATCGGGCTACCATCTAAATCTTCAAGTAAGTATGTTTTTGGGGTATGTGTTCTTCACCTTTCTAATTTTAAAGATTTCTGTTGTATAGTTTGGTGTATACCCTTTCTCAAAGACATGTTTATATTTACTGATACGAACGTGGTCCCCCTTACGGAATTTACTTGCAACAAATATTTTCAGGTGATTATACGATGTTTGTAATATTTGTTTTTCATTGGAAGAATTGACTTTACTTGGACTCATTTTTATTGTTCTATGCTCTCTATTATTATATTTATTAATTAATTGCTTATACATATCTTTCCACTTATATTTTCCATTGAAACTAAACTCACGCCGCATTAATTCTTTAAGAGTTCTATTGAAACGTTCAACTATTGAAGGTTGAATAATGATTTATCCTATAACTTTTCATTAATACCTTAAATTTAGAATTAAAGAATTCAGTGCCATCATCAGTTTGCAGGTTTCTTGGTGTTCCATGACCCGATTTAAATATTCTCTCCATGGCTTGGGAAACATCTTTTGCATTTTTTGATTTTAATGCCTCACCCCAAGCATATTTCGAAAATGTGTCTATAACAGTCAACAAGTATCGGTACCCATCATTAGATTTTGAAAAGGCTCCCATTTCAACCAAATCTGCTTGCCACAGATCGTTTATACCCCTTGTAATCACTCGTCTTCGTTGAAAGTTTTTTCGAGATGGTCCGTGCAACTCATTTACGATTTCTCGCCTAATCATATTCTTCTAATAGGCTGAAAAGCGACACCTTCTAACTCAATTGTGGTTTTTTTCGGTAATGATATCGGTTTTGTTACATATTTAAATATATAGTCCTCAATGGTTTTAATCTTTTCTAGAATTTTGGCAAAAATTTGGTCAGCGCTGTCTGCCCTCTTATTATTCAATTCAATTTTATTTTCTAAGCTTGAAATTTTTGTGAGTCAACGATTAACATTTTGAGTTATCATTTTTCTTAAATCTTCTCCCAACTTTCCGGGGATCTCATCAGTATATTGCTTCGTTGCTAGATCATTGTTGTCTAGAGGCTTAGATGCGTTTTTGATACGTTTATTTTGAGCATTTAAGTTACCGTCCTCATCAAATTTTCTTATCGTTCCTTATCAACAGAAAAATGTCCAAACTTGTCGACAGACATGATGTTTATAAATGTAAAACATATTTGTCCTTCCTATTTATACCCATTAATATATAATCCTTTCTTCACGAAATTCCTCTAATATTGAAAAAATTTCGTTATTGTGGCTGGTGTTACCCGCTCCTTTTGATGCTACTCAAATTTCCAATCCTTCGACTAATTAATTTACATCATTCCAATATACATAGTTTGGATTTGATTTCTGAAGAGTCATGTAACCAAAACCTGTTTTTGAGCGAAGTGGAGTAGACGTTGAAGGACTGAAATCTTTGTCTATCAACTTCTTAATAATATGGCTATATTTGTATGCTCGTGTACCCTTGATTCTGTTATTAGGTTTAAATACTCTATTTATATTCGTTTCTAAAATAATTTTTTTATACATTTTCAAGTCTTGATCATCATAATTTTCAGGTTTACTAAGAAAAATTAGGGAGTACAGACCACAACTCATTCCACTAGAAATTGTTATTTTATTATCTTTCATTTTCAATTCTATATCTTCCAAAGTTAATGAATTGTTTGCGCTTTTTTAGATTATAGCCCTTATCCAACACATTTCCTCTGGTCAAATTACTGATATTAAAATCATAATTATAACTAGTGTTATTATCTTCTAGCTCTGCAACCATACTCATATCGGCCTCTCCTGTATACATTGGTAAAGGTGTTGTCCCTTCTTCTTCACTCTTTTCCGTCTCCTTTTTCTCATCTTCTATATCTTCCTCTATATTCGTTTGTGAAAAGAATTGATTATAGGAATCACTATCATCGAAAGTCCTTGGTGGAGTTATGTTTCGGTTAGACTGCAGATCTTTCTCATTAGTTGTAATGTAGAAATCGTCAAGCTCTCTCTCATCATCATCGTATTTTTTAATTTCCTTTATTTCACGCTTTACTTTTATACTATCTTTAACATTAGAAATCTTTTGTTTTTTATTTTCCTTAACAAGTTCATGTAAGGGTTCAGTAATAGGTTTAAAAGTTTCCTCCAATTGTAAATTTGTATGATTTTTGACTTGTTTGAGATCATTGAATTTTCGCTTCAAAGCAAACCTAGCTTTGGTTAACTGTGACAAAATATTCATTGTAGTATATTTTACAAACTTTATAAATGAAAGATTTAAAATTTCCGAAATTCTTGTAGTCACTCCTCAGTTACTAAACAAATACGGTTTAGGGAACGCCAAAATCTGTAATATTTATATATCATTTTCGAATAAAAAAAAGATTCGATACATTTTCTTCATTATATTTAAAAAGGTGTATTTATTGATATAGTCTTAAAATCTCAATCTTTTTAAAGATTACTGACTTATTTCTAAATACAAACTTTCATTACTTGTATAAATATTAAATTTTCCATCAACCATTTCATTGATGATATCATCTTGAAGAGAGGTGAACCTTTCCGGCATGTACAGAATGTGCTCCTCCAACTCGAGAGCAATAGATTCTCCAACCTTTGTTGTTTGGCGCTCCGCCTTGAGGATCGGGAATCTTACATTTTCAGGCATCCTTGTCTTCGATAGCAGTGTCTTTTTATTAAATTTATTGAACTCTTTAACTACAATGTTCATCTGGTTTTTCTGATTCATGATGGTTGTTCAGGTTTTTGGACTTGGTACAGTTGTTCCACGTTGTATTTAGCTATGTTTTGATGTTTACTACCTGTTTAGCAGTTGTTCAGTACTTGTTTCGTAGTTGCTTACTACTTGTTTTAGCTGGTTAATAGCTGTTATTAGATGGTTATTATCTGTTTAGTAGCTGTTAACTAGTTGTTTACTAGTTGTTATAAGCTGGTCACCAGCTGTTTTGAGCTGTTGTAGTTTTTTGTTAAGAATGATAAAAAATTCTTGTCTAGATAACATTTTATGTGAAGTAAAAACTTAGACTGTGAATTTGAACGCGTGCAGGCGTACCCCCCCAAATGTACATTAACCATTTAAATATACCGGTTTTGACTTCACATCTTCTACCAAAGAAAGTAGAAAAGCGAGGCACAGGTGTCCACAGTTGTATGTATCAAAGTCTTGAACTCTATCGTAGTTGTATTGTATTTTATGTCCCAAGTATTTCACAACTTCTCTAGGTGGCTGAAGATTTCCAAAACTATCGAAATAATGTATATTATTTTTATTTTTATTATATGCAACCCAATGTGTACCACTTGATCGTGAATTATCTAGGTTTACTATACCACACTCCCTACTTTTTGGTGCATCTGGGAGTAGATCTCTCATAAACACCCCTCTAAAATGTGGGATATATTTCTTAGCAAAATGTATAATGTCACCAAGACTGCTATCTGTCAATTAATATGGAGTCTGCCCTATGTCGTTCACTCAATGCCTTGTTTTGAGAATATGCAATATAGTGCTCTTTGCAAGCTTCATCCAAAGGGTTTATTCCTTGATCACCACGTTCCAACCGTTTCTGTAACTATGGGCTTCAAACGTATTAATGTATTAAATAGACAAGACCACCACCGTGTTTACAATTAAAAATACGACTGATGCGATTATAAAAACGTTTCCCCATTTTATTGATGTTTAATCATCAAAGATTTCTCATTGAATGAGGTACATTACGTTAAAAGATGCGTTTAATAAGTCAAAAACAAAAAATTTTAGTTAGAAATATTAACGATGAAAACAAGAAAAATCTACCGCCACGACATAGTGCTCTCTTACCGAACACAACAAGGGCTCTAATTGTTGGGCCTTCGAACTGTGGTAAAACTAATATTATGTTAAGTGTAATAGAGAGTCCTAATGGATTAAAATTCGAAAATGTTTATATATTTTCAAAAAGTTTATATCAACCTAAACATGAGTACTTGGAGAAATTAATCAAACCGATTAAAGGAATGGGATTTCATACATTCTCCCATAATGTGGGTGTACTAGACCCCAGTGAAGCTAAAAACAATTCCATTATGATATTCGATGAAACATTTGTGAAAATTTGTCAAAAATGTTGGGAGGTCAAGCACGGATTCCTATTAATTAGCAAGGATAACGAAATGGACAACGGAAGATACAGAAAAGGATTTGATCAATTTATTATGATTTAAGGAGTAATTTCAATATAAAGCTTGGTTAGATACTTACAATCCCACAGTTTATCAAAAGACTGCAATATGTCGATATGAGTGCGCTCTTATCGATTTTAATATGTATAATTCGACTCCAAATATTAATGAAACAAGGAAGAACGCTATAGTCGAGTACCTCGACTATCAGATACCCGTTACTCAGCTAAATAGAGATATTCAAGTAGCAAAGCGAGATTAAAATGCGCCACCTACCGGCGGTATACAGATTTAAGCGTTATGGACGTTAGAGTGGGCGTGGCAAATTTATTTTGGACCAATCGGTAGGTATTGACGAGACCAATACATACAAATTGTGGGCGTCAGGTTTTCGCGGTTTGTGGGCGTGGCATATTCGCGTAACAAACTTGCGCTGCGTATAAGGCTACGGAATCTAAATCTGAAATCCAAATTCTCTATCTTTGATAGTTTCCGAGATATCCACATTTATATTTACGATGTTTTGAAGTTTGTGGGCTGTTTATGGGCGTTAGGGTGGGCGTGGGAAACTTTTTTTTGGGTCAATCGATAGGTATTGATGAGAACATTACATTTTAGTTAACATTTTTATTCTAGCATCAAAACAGTAGGAGCCACAGTTTTGGGCGGTTTGTGGGCGTTAGAGTGGGCGTGGCACTCTACTGAAACAAACTTGCGCTGCGTAAGAAGCTCAGGAATCTGCACGCCAAATCTCAATAGCCTAGCTCCCATAGTTTCCGAGATCTCAGCGTTCATCCGGACAGACAGACAGACGGACATGGCTAGATCGACTCGGCTAGTGATCCTGATCAAGAATATATATACTTTACGGGTTCGGAAGCGCTTCCTTCTGCCTGTTACATACTTTCCGACGAATCTAGTATACCCTTTTACTCTACGAGTAACGGGTATAATAACAATACAAGGGAGAACGCTATAGTCGAGTACCTCGACTATCAGATACCCGTTACTCAGCTAAATGGAGATATGCAAGCAGCAAAGCGAGATTAAAATGCGCCACCTACCGCCGGTATACAGATTTAAGCGAGATTAAAATGCGCCACCTACCGGCGGTATACAGATTTAAGCGTTATGGACGTTAGAGTGGGCGTGGCAAATTTATTTTGGACCAATCGGTAGGTATTGACGAGACCAATACATACAAATTGTGGGCGTCAGGTTTTCGCGGTTTGTGGGCGTGGCATATTCGCGTAACAAACTTGCGCTGCGTATAAGGCTACGGAATCTAAATCTGAAATCCAAATTCTCTATCTTTGATAGTTTCCGAGATATCCACATTTATATTTACGATGTTTTGAAGTTTGTGGGCTGTTTATGGTGGGCGTGGCAAATTTTTTTTTGGATCAATCGATAGGTATTGACGAGACCAATACATTTCAGTTAAAAATTTTTATCTAGCATGAAAATTGTGGGCGTCACAGGGTTTTGCGGTTTGTGGGCGTTAAAGTGGGCGTGGCAAACTTTTTTTGGGTCAATCGATAGGTATTGATGAGAACATTACATTTCAGTTAAAATTTTCTATCTAGCATGAAAACTGTAGGAGCCACAGTTTTGGGCGGTTTGTGGGCGTTAGAGTGGGCGTGGCAGTCTACTGAAACAAACTTGCGCTGCGTAGGAAGCTCAGGAATCTGCACGACAAATCTCAATAGCCTAGCTCCCATAGTTTCCGAGATCTCAGCATTCATCCGGACAGACGGACAGACGGACATGGCTAGATCGACTCGGCTAGTGATCCTGATCAAGAATATATATACTTTATGGGGTCGGAAACGCTTCCTTCTGCCTGTTACATACTTTCCGACGAATCTAGTATACCCTTTTACTCTACGAGTATCGGGTATAAAAATAACCTCTTCCACATCGGTGACAAGGTTATTACAATTCCAACTAGATCATATGAATTGAATGATATCACCGATTTATTTACAATAAACTAAAAGACTATACCCTTGAAAATGCATTATAAATTCAAAGTAATAATAATACACTTCAAGTTGAAATAACTACCATGCGAGAGTCAGTTTACTTTAATAAGGAAAGATCGGTTGGACAGCTGTTTGGTTTCCATCAAAAAGTACTAGAACCACATCCTACAAAAACCTATCGATCAGATCAGACCGTGAACATATTAAAAATTAATACAATTCGTTTGGAATGTAATATAATCAGCGGTTCATATGTAGATAATACACCGAATCATACATTACACGAGTTTGGCATTAATGTTCCGCCTGGGTATAAAATGACAGTGACACCACATAACCTAATTTATTTACCAATCAACTGTGACGAAATAAGCACGCTATCTATACGCATAGTTGATCAAAACGGTGATTTGGTGAATTTACGTGGTGAAAACGTTTCGATTCGCATGCACATTCGGTTAATAGAATGTTTATTTATAATAAAAGACGTAGCTTAAGTCCTCAGCCAAGCGTTACTAGTTGTAAAGCTATAGAAAGAGGATCAACAGTAAAAAGAAGCTCACTTACTTTGAAAAATAAACTATTTTTAAAGTCGTTAGGCTTAAAGCTTCAAGTACAATATAAAAGGTGGAAAGGAAAACAACGAACGAAATTTTATATGCTCGAGAAAAGGTTTACTCAGATGAGAGTATTTCGAAGAAAGAGTTTCATACTTATTCATCGTATAATGAAACATTTAAACCAAACGATAAAATTCGAATTACTATTCAAAATCAAGACTTGTACGTGCTTCCTCACGAAAGTTACCTTAAGGAATTATTAGAAAAGATTCACCGAATGGACCTACAACTGATAATGTTTCCACTTTTTTTAAAATAATTGTATGGCTTACTTTTTGGATGAAATTAAGTACGAAATAAATGGATGTGAGATTGATAAAACACGATTTGTCGGTATGACTACAACCCTAAAAAATTATATATCTCTGGATAATCTTCAAAGTCAAAATCTATTAAATTCCGGATAAAGCAGTGGGGACGAAATACCTACGGGACCACCCTTTAACTTTTCAGTACCATTAAAAAATTTATTGGGATTTGCTGAGGATTATAAAAAAGTTTTGTTAAATTGTAAACATGAACTAGTGTTGATGCTAACTAAGAATCTTGGTGATGTGTTTGAACAAACCAGAAATGAACAAACTTTTAAGTTGGAAATGACGAATATAACCTGGAAAATTCCCCATGTAACTCCGAGCGATTTTGCAAAAATTAAGATGTACGATATTATTAAAAGTGGTGTAAACCTACCAATCGCATTCCGGAGTTGGGATTCATATGTTAACCCCAAGTTGGGGTATGGAAGTCAACACAGCTGGAATGTGAAATTGTCGGCTAACCGCGAAATACCAAGATTTGCCATAATTGGATTTACACTAAATGGAGAACTTATCACAAATAACTTATCAAACTTGAAAGTTCACTTGAATTCTGAGTCATATCCATATGATAATCTGAATGTTGATTTTAGTAAGAATCAGTGTAGTCACCTATATGAAATGTATACAAGATTTTAATCTAGTTACTATAATCGTGAATCACAACCATTTTTGACCCCAAATGGTGGTTGATCTTTCATATCAAAACGAATCAGTGAAAACTGGTCCTATTGATGTGAGAATTTCAATAGAACTGAAGACACCAAGTCATGAAAATACCCAAGCTTACTGTCTCCTCATACATGACCGTTTAGTTGATTATAACCCATTAAACGGACAACGAGTCGTTTAACATTAGAAAAAATGTTGAAAGATACTGTTTCGATTGATGTTCAAGGTTTCTTTGATAATAATAATAATTTTATTCTAAAGGAAATTGGAATTGTATTCGAAAAAGATCCAAACTTGAATAATAATATTTTAATAGAACCACCATATGATTTTACTTTGCTAAATACAAAATCTCGAAAGACTGCAATTTGGTTAACCAATACACATCACAAAATTTTTTGGAACGATGTAGAGAACAGTTTTCCACAAACTCGAAAGTATCTAAGGACAATTACAAGCGGAAAACAAATTATTTGTTAAGGTGTGGAAAAGAAACGATTTCTACAGAAGTTTTTTGGGAGTCGTCAGCTCATTGATATCGAGGAAATGGGCTGTCCGTCATTAAACAGGTTTAAAGGAAACCGGTTTCCCTATTGTGAAACACACCTTAGGGGGGGGGGGGGGGGGGGTTGTGCTCTAACCAATGCATACATTATTTTGACATTTCTTAAAAGTAGCTCCAAAACAATAAAATAATTGTTATACATCATTTTAAAGTTGAGACTAGATGTGTAAAGACCTACAAGAAAATAAAATTAACAAAATGAAATTTCGTGAGGAAATTGACCAACTTTTTGGTGCTTGACTACTTTTTGGTGCTTCTGGGAGTAGATCTCTCATAAACACCCCTCTAAAATGTGGGATATATTTCTTAGCAAAAAGTATAATGTCGATATTTGATAGTGGTCTATTGGGTAGCAGAGAAATTTATCGCTTCTTAATTCCTTTCCCCTTACTATAGGGCTTAAGAAAGAAACCATAACCCTTTCTATAGGGCTTGAGATATAATCCTTCTCCTACAGCAACACTTTCAATTTTCCTATTGTGACGTTTTTTCTCCTCCATATCTTCCTTAGCCATTCTCGCATTGTTAATTGTTTTTGCACTTGCTGCACTACCACTTGCTAAACTACCAAGAGCGCTGAGGGCTGTCAGGATCGGCACGATTGGTAGAAAACCTCCAATTTTGGGTACATGAATTACACGAGGTACTTTAACATTTTTCTTAGAACCCATTGACTGATGAATTGATTTACGTGCAACTTTAATTGCACTCATAATGTCTAATGGTTTTTGTTTTTTTAGTGTCTTAGTAGCAATATCTTTTTCCTTCCTTTCTTTTCCATTATATTCAATCCCATACCAATTTTTTTCTTGGCTTTCATTATATTTGTAACAAAGAATGCTGCTGCTCTTTCACCAAGACTGCTATCTGTCAATTAATATGGAGTCTGCCCTATGTCGTTCACTCAATGCCTTGTTTTGAGAATATGCAATATAGTGCTCTTTGCAAGCTTCATCCAATGGGTTTATTCCTTGATCACCACGTTCCAACCGTTTCTGTAACTATGTACCCGGTCCACAAAAATTATATCCCGGAATATGGGCTTCAAACGTATTAATGTATTAAATAGCTTATCGACAAGACCACCACCGTGTTTACAATTAAAAATACGACTGATGCGATTATAAAAACGTTTCCCCATTTTATTGATGTTTAATCATCAAAGATTTCTCATTGAATGAGGTACATTACGTTAAAAGATGCGTTTAATAAGTCAAAAACAAAAAATTTTAGTTAGAAATATTAACGATGAAAACAAGAAAAATCTACCGCCACGACATAGTGCTCTCTTACCGAACACAATAAGGGCTCTAATTGTTGGGCCTTCGAATTGTGGTAAAACTAATATTATGTTAAGTCTAATAGAGGGTCCTTATGGATTAAAATTCGAAAATGTTTATATACTTTCAAAAAGTTTATATCAACCTAAACATGAGTACTTGGAGAAATTAATCAAACCGATTAAAGGAATGGGATTTCATACATTCTCCCATAATGTGGGTGTACTAGACCCCAGTGAAGCTAAAAACAATTCCATTGTGATATTCGATGACGTAGCTTGTGAAAAACAAGATAACATAAGATCTTAAATTTGTATGGGTCGACATAAAAATATCGACTCTTTTTATTTATGTCAAACGTATAGTCATATACGTAAACATCTGATTCGTGACAGTGCCAACTTTATTATAATGTTTAAGCAAGATGATTTAAATATGCGGCATATACAATATATCGGGACCATATTAACACTGATATGAATTATGAAACATTTGTGAAAATTTGTCAAAAATGTTGGGAGGACAAGCACGGATTCCTATTAATTAGCAAGGATAACGGAAGATACAGAAAAGGATTTGATCAATTTATTATGATTTAAGGAGTAATTTCAATATAAAGCTTGCTTGCTCTTAACAATGCATACATTATTTTGACATTTTTTAAAAGTAGCTTCAAAACAATAAAATAATTTTTATACATTATTTTAAAGTTGGGACTAGATGTGTAAAGATGTGTAAGAAACCTAAATTAACCAAATTAAGTTTTATGAGGAAATTGACCATTTTATTGAACAATTTAAAGGAGAGATAATTGGTCAGCATTTTCAATATCTTCTGAACACAAAATCTATGTTCATGAATCGATGTGGACATGATCTCAAAACTACGAATTATGGTGAACACTTTACATTTTGTAATCAAGAAATGACGTCGGAAACGTGCGCCTGCTTCTTCTATGCAAATCGCCGGAATCAAAGCAGAAAATTAATTTCTATATATAACAAAAATGTTCGCAATACCAAAATAAATGAATAAATGTATTATTATGCTACAAAATTAACTTCTGACTTTTTATTTCGAGTTAAAATTACAGGTACGGAGAATGGAAAATATTTCCTTGACTGAGATATGTCGGCTACTTGCGAGTTGTTGCGCGGTCGTGATTTCAACCCCTATTATGGGAACGTATTACAGCTAGCAGTCAGCCATGAGGTCGTTGGTGTGAGGCCCATGATCTTGTCAATGAGCGTGCGCCTTCTGGGTTGTGCAAGTTATCCAGCTCATGATCCCAGCCTCTTTACCCAATTTATGAACAAACTCTTCATATACAATTCTTAGCTGTATTAGAGAGAATTAGCAGAGAATTAGATCATCCGATTTCCCGACTCTCTTGAGTCCAACCCTTGTCCAACTCTTAATGAGTTCCCGAATTCTCTTAAACCGAGGTTTGATTATCAGATAAGCGGCCCTTGGCCAGGCAGTCCGTTTTTGCATCCGAGAAGATCGGTTGTATAAAAAGTTAATTGTGAACCGCCAAGAATAAAAGTCGATACTAAGGAAATGTTGTGAAGTTTAAACTTAGTGAATAAAAAATAAAAATAAATTTTTTTAAAAAATTCACAAGTGAAGTTAGTAATTGGAGCCCAACGTGGGGCCACGCCTAATTTGTTCTAAATAAAGCTTTAAAGTAAATAACCAACGGTTTTAAAGTGAAAAGGAACTTGAGTGGTCTAATAAAAACCCAACCGACAAAAAAGTTTGTGTTAAAAATAAAAGGAGGAAATTAATAAATGAAGTAATCCCCTTTTACTTACAAAAATCTGCTAATTAGTAATCGACATAATAAACCTTCGGTTTAACAAAAAAACTAAAACGGTCTCAAAAAATAAAACCAAAAAATTTACAAAGTTAAACAAAAAATTTAAAAACTGTAAAAGTGAAAGCTAATACAAACAAGGAAGAACGCTATAGTCGAGTACCTCGACTATCAGATACCCGTTACTCAGCTATATGGAGATATGCAAGCAGCAAAGCGAGATTAAAATGCGCCACCTACCGGCGGTATACAGATTTAAGCGATATGGGCGTTAGAGTGGGCGTGGCAAATTTTTTTTGGATCAATCGATAGGTATCGACGAGACCAATACATTTCAGTTAAAATTTTTTATCTAGCATGAAAATTGTGGGCGTCACAGGTTTTCGCGGTTTGTGGGCGTTAAAGTGGGCGTGGCAAACTTTTTTTTGGGTCAATCGATAGGTATTGATGAGAACAATACATTTCAGTTAAAATTTTTATTCTAGCATCAAAACTGTAGGAGCCACAGTTTTGGGCGGTTTGTGGGCGTTAGAGTGGGCGTGGCACTGTGCCGAAACAAACTTGCGCTGCGTAAGAAGCTCAGGAATCTGCACGCCAAATCTCAATAGCCTAGCTCCCATAGTTTCCGAGATCTCAGCGTTCATCCGGACGGACAGACAGACGGACAGACGGACAGACGGACAGACGGACATGGCTAGATCGACTCGGCTAGTTATCCTGATCAAGAATATATATACTTTGTGGGGTCGGAAACGCTTCCTTCTGCCTGTTACATACTTTCCGACGAATCTAGTATACCCTTTTACTCTACGAGTAACGGGTATAAAAATGTAAAAACTGTGAAAGTGAAAGCTGATACAAAAAAACAACTGAGAAACAAAATTCAAAAACAATTATAAATTCAAATACCAAATCCAACAAGAAGGAAGAGCTGAGGGCATCCCTCGCTAAACAGCGACGACCAGAAATCAAATTGAAGGAAGAGCTGAGAGCAATCCCTCGCTAAAAATTGACGACCACAAAAATAAATTGAAGGAAGAGCTGAGGGCCATCCCTCGCTAAAATCAACCAAGAAGGGCGACCCCAGCAGGATCATCAAAGGAAAACGGACGATATCACACTAAATCCAGAAGAAAAGAAAACAATTAGTGAGCGTATACTGTTTATTTTTTATATTCTATTTAAGTACTATAAGCAGAAAAATTTAAACAAAATCAAACAAGGTGGAAGACCTCATTAACGATTTTGAAAGAATTCTCACCATGCCCCTACCACAACCTGCAATGGTTTCTAGCAGCCAAGCTAATAACCAAGTGAGCGAATGATTTGCACATATTGTAAATAATGAATTGAATCCCTTAAGGAATGAGATCGTGAGTTTAAAAGCACAACTAAATCAAAATATAAAAAAGATTGAAGATTTTCAAGTAGAAGTCATTGACCCAAATATTAAATGTGAAACTTCCTTTGAAATTATCAAATCAGTCAGGGAATTTAAAGGAGAAGAAGACAAATATGATAGTTGGAGGGAATCAGCAGAAATAGCCATGGCACAATATGCTAGAGGTAGCGAAAGGTTCTTTTTTTTCATTATCAATCTTGAGGAACCAAATAACTGGCACAGCAAACGATGCCCTAACACACAATGGAACGGTACTAAGTTTTGACGCCATAATGGCAAGGTTGGACTTTGTTTTTAGTGACAAACGTCCAATCCATATAATTGAGCAAGACTTAGGAGTACGAAGTCAAGGGAAACTGTCCATAATGGAATATTATGGGTTAGTTAATAAAAAACTAACTCTTCTAATAAATAAAACCATTATGACTTACGGCAGAAATAAGTCTTTAACTGCTGAAATGAACGAAAAACACAAAAAGACAGCTCTAAGAGTATTCATAACTGGCCTCAACGGCCATATCTCAGACGTCATATTTTCTATGAATCCGCCAGACTTACCGAACGCTATGGTAATAGTACAAGAACTAGAAAGCAATCATTTGAGGGCCCAATTCGCTAACAATTTTACATCATCACAGCGCAGGAGTTATGAGTCAAATTTATTCGGGTACCAAAACTCAAATAATAGATCCAAGCAAAGTAACCATAATAATCATAATAGTAATCAAAGGAATACTAACAACTTGAGGTTTAATCAACCCGATAGCCAGAATAGAAACAATTATAATCAAAATAAAAATCTTAATTGGAATCAGGGTAGACAGTATAATCCACAATATAATTCCCATAATCAATGCAATTCCTATAAAGCTCAGCAAAGCAAGCCAGAACCGATGGACGTAGATGAATCCTTACAGATTCAGAATAGGCCAAAGTACAGTCAGGGTTATAACAATTATGGTAACAACAACTATAATCAGAATAAATGGAATCAAAATAAAAAGCTCGTTGCATCAAAGATGAACTTAACTTAGTTGATTATTCTGAAGTTATAATTAGACCAGCTCAGAAGTATAACATGACTATACATTCCATTACCAACCAACGACCGTAGGATATATTATACAATAAAATCGGACATGATACTGTTCCACAGTTATTAAAACAGGCACAAGAGAAAATGTTAAGTTCTCACAACAAATGTAGAAAGGAAAAGGACTATCTCGTAGGGGAAGTCATTTATGAGAAAAAACACGGGGAAAGGAATAAGCTTAACTCTAGATATATAAAACAAGTAGTTAAGGAGAATTTACTTAATAAGGTTATCATAAACAAAAGAAATCGTACGATTCATAAAGATAACATCAAATCTTAAACACAGTTTGTCTTAAATTACAGAAAATGAATTCAAAAATATTTGTATTATTGATAGTAGCGGCCACCAATTCCGAAATAATGGATTACACGAAACATGATTTTTCCCTCAACAAGAATACAAAAGATTCTTATTTATGATTCATACGCTGACCTATTTCATATAACTAATTTAAGTTTATATAAAGACATAATCAAACTCGAATCAGCACACATAAACAAAAATAATAATTTACAGTGGGAAATTTCCTATGATTTAGATATTATTAAAATGCTCCTCTCACAAATTTTACCAAGTAGGCCAAAAAGATGAATTAATGAAATAGGCACCCTTTGGAAATGGATAGCAGGGACTCCCGATCACGATGATTTGATAACGGTGCAAAATAAAATTGATGATTTAATCCAAAATAATAACAATCAATTTGTTATTAACTCTAAATTATTTAAAGAAATAAAAACCCTATCTGAGAATCTCCAAACAGTTATTTCAAATCAAGTATTTCCATTCAGAAAACACCGTCTTCGCTTGCTCACTTACGATCTGATGAATTTAATGGATACAATTACATTAGCAAAAATATATGTCTTCAACACTAAAATTTTGAGCGCTGAAGAAATCCAATAAATATATAGACACGAACAGAAACCTGTAGTAATTACTGACATATTAGATATATCAAAATTTAAAATAACCATACACCAAGAATTATTTGTAATATATGTTGGGTTTTTATTATTTTTAAAGAATATAAGTTTAAGTATTTATTTAAATGATATGATAAATATGGTATGTCACAATGTGAGTATAATTAAGACCGTCGTCGCGTCGTTTTGCTTTTCACATAAGCACGTCTTCTTTGGATCAGATCTCGTCAAATACTGCCTCTACTTGTCGTTATCGTCTTATCGTCGTTGTTCTCGTCCTTTACTTCTTTTGGGTCGTCTTCTTCTGGAATGTGTGTTACTGCTCGTCGTTCTCGTTGTCTAGATCGACGAATGTTTCGTCGTTGTCATCGTGGGTGGGCCATGGCTTGAGATATTCGGCACAGGCTGAAGAAATTTTTGGACCGCCTGAGTTGCCGACTTTCTGGACATCGTAGGCGTTGTTGTGCTTGACTTTCGTGATTTGGTAAGGACCCAAAAACTTCGGCTTTAATTTGAGACCTCCGCCAAATTGTGTGCGCTTTATGGCTACCATGTCGCCAACGTTGTAAAGCCTTTGCTGGTTTGCTTAGCAGATTATACGTCTTTTTGTTTTCCGTTTGAAGCTTTAAAATTTGTGATTTTGCTTTTAGCCTTAGATCGTTTCGAGAGTCCTGAAACAGCGCTATGGTTTCGTTGTTGATTAGCTCACGGAGCTGTTGGTCATCTTTGTTTCTCATTTTGACACCGATTAGAAGCTCGAAAGGTGTGGCGTTGATACTTCTCGAGAAAGTTGATGGCTTGTTGAACTCGATCAACGTGTCTGTACCATTTAGTAGGATCATCCACACTGAGTTTTGACAAAACTGGGATAATTATGGCATTGAGTCGCTCCACTTGTCCGTTAACCCGTGGCAGGCCTGTCGTAGACTTGACTACCTTTATATTTTCATCGTCGCAATACTGTAGAAAATCTTGGGCTAAGAAAGCTGAACCTCGATCCGAAATGATACAAGCTGGGTTACCAAACACATTACTTTGTCCTCGTAGCTTTGTAATGACTTCGGTTGCGGTCGTTGACTTTGTAGGATAAAGCCAGCAGAACTTCGTAAAAGAATCGATGACGGCGAGTATGTATTTGTAATTCTTGTAATTCTTGTAGAATCTAGTGGACCTAAGAAGTCGATGTGGTAGGTGTGCAATGGAAAGTCTTCTTTGTGCAATGGATGCAGCCAGCCCTCCTGCTTGCCACGCTTGCGGTTGCTTAAAATGCACGGAATACAGCAGTCGATGAATTTCTTGATTTTTTCGTCAATGTTTTGGATGAAATATTCATTGTAAATCAATTCCTTCGTCTTTTTGACGGCGAAATGTCCTCGTTCGTGTGCTCTGGCTATGATCTGTCTTTCCATGTCTCTGGGAACAACAAGAAGTTCTGCGTCGTTGACAATCTTGTATAAGATTCCGGACTTAAGAAAATAGTCGTCGTAGGGTGAGTCAGAGTCTTCGATAATTTTGCAGATAACCTTCAAGTGTTCGTCCTTTTCTTGAGCTTGTTTAAAGCCAAGGGCTAGGGAGTCGTCAACGATGGTCATTATTGGGTATCTGGAGAGAGCGTCAACGTGCTTCATACGTGTACCTGAAGGGTGTTCGACTTTATAGTCGTACTCTTGAAGCAATAATACCCAACGTGCCACTCTAGTGCACAGACTTTGCTTGTCCAGCGTCTTGGTGAACGCATTGCAATCGGTGACAATCTTGAATGGGATGCCAAGGAGATAAACTCTGAACTTGGTTATAGCTTCGATGATCGCTAGCACCTCTAATTCGTAGCTGGAATATTTACGCTGCGCATCCGTTGTTTTCCTACTCATAAAGTAGACTGGGTGAAATTGGCCGTCGTCAGCTGATTTCTGCAAAAGCACGGCGCCAAACCCGTCTATGGAGGCGTCAGTGTGTACCTCGGTTTCGTACTTCGGGTTGTAAATAGCTAAAGCAGCTGTGGAAGTCAGGTATTTCTTTTGGGATTCAATAGCGTTCTCTTCATCAGGGCCAATAATAAATTCGATCTTTTGAGGAGTCGGAGAAATGGTTTTGTTTTCGATAATGTGACCTAAGAACTGGATACGGGTCTGCAGAAAATGGCATTTCTTTAGGTTAAGCTCGAGACCATATTCGCAGCAAGTTGATATAACTTCGGTGAGATTCGACACCGCCTCTTTTTCGTCCTTCGCTGGGATAATTATGTCGTCTACATAAGGGAGAGCGATTCCTCTACGGGACAGAGTTCGGAAAATCGCATTTATGTGTCTCTGAAACACACCTGGTGAGTTTGACAAACCAAAAGGCACCTTTAGGAATTGGTATTGCCCACTCTGCGTCACGAATGAGGTGTACTTCCTGCTAGATTCGGTGACTGGCACATGGAAAAAGCCATTTCGCAAATCGATTGTGCTGAATACCAACGCTTTTTGCAGGCGGTCGAGCTGGTCGTCAATCAGAAGCAACGGAAAATGATCTTTTACGATTACCTTGTTTATACGCCTGAAATCTACGCAGAGTCGTTGCGGTTCTTCGTTTTTCTTCGCAAGCACTACCGGGCTTGTAAATTCGGAGTCGGACTCCTCGATTATACCGTTATCCAACCATTGCTCGATCTGCTCGTCGATAACGTTCGTTTCAGCAAAAGCGAATCTGCGCGGACGCGAGAAAATTGGCGATTCGTCGTTTAGAAGGATTTTCATTTCAATGTTTGTCGACTTCGATTTAAGCGGCTTGTAATTCATTATTAGTTCACTCACTTCTTGCTTCGCGCACTCACCAGCTGATTCGTTTATATCAAGTTCATCGTTGTTAATAACCGTGTCAATTTTCAGCAAGTTAGATGGGATGTTCTCTTCGCAAAGGGTATTTAAATTTCGCACACGCAAACCACTTGGACCGAACGATATTTCTGCTTGCAAGCATAATTCCTCGCCGATGATCATACGAGTGTCCATACAATCGAGCGGAACTATAAAGAAGTTCAATTCGTAGGCACTGCCACTGTCCAATTGGCTTGATCTTATTGGCATTGCGATTTTTTCCAAATCCAATTAGGTATACACTGCACTCCTTCAGCTTCGGCAAAGCTAGCTCATCGTAAATGTCTTCGCGCAAAATATTACATTTACTGCCTGTGTCGAATAGAGCAACACAATTTTGGTTTTTGATTGAAACAACTTTGCTCGTCATGTTGTTGTGCCCTCTTAAAACACGCGCGTTTGACTTGCACTCTTCGACTGATTTGTCGCCTTGGGGGCAGATTTGGAGATGTGACCGAATTTGTTGCATTTAAAACACTTTCTGCCTTTCTCTTTGTTGTTGCAGCCACTAGACAGATGTCCCTTCTCGCCACAATTGTAGCAAACGATTTCTTTCTTGCCAGTCTTCGAACCACCGTGCACTGCTTGAGCTTTCTTTTCTTTAGCACTGTTTTCGCCAAAATGGGATTTTGCACTGATCGTTTGGTAGTCCTTCAATTTGTATTTGAATTCGGTCATGTTTGTAGCTCCATAAAGCATAGACTTGTTAATTGAGAGTTCATCAATACCGTCGATCACGTATTGGATGAGAGCGTCTTCTTCAACATTTCCCCGTGAGGCAATATCTTTCATACGGTAAAAATATTCCTGTACACTTTCGTTTGAGTGTGGTGTTCTCTCTCCAAGTTGCTTGTGAATTTTTTTGCTGCTCACTCTCGATCTGAACTCGCTCAACAAACACGATTTCAACACAAACAATTTCGCGACACCTTTGAGCGATTTTTTGGCAAAGATTAGCTTTTGCATATCGTTCCAACCCATAAGTACAGCTTGGTCTTCAAAATCACTTATCCAGACGTCGACTGGAATTTCGTCTGTGCCCTCGAATTGTTTTATAGATTCCTCTATATCGCGAAAACTTAAAGCGAAACGCGGCATTTCATTGTATTGAATTGGTACTGGTTGCGAATTATTCTTTTGGTCTCTTTCACTCGTTGGATTTGTTCCTGCGGAATTTACAACCATACTCTCGATCTCGTCGTCGCTTTGGTTCTCTTCGTCATCATCTCTGTCTTCATCAGATTCCTCTGGATCTTCCACTTCGTTGCCACCGAGAAGTTGGTCAAATCGAAGATTTTGAAAAATATGCAACTGCATGTTTTCGACGTCGTGGCTTATATTTAAAATTAGGCATTTTGAAATTAAATTTCTTTCAGTCAGTTTCGCCTGCACGTATACACTTTTGGCTTTATAATCTGCGTCATTTTCGTCGAATTGGAAACCAGAAAATTCGCGAAGTCGTTTGCGATTATTCCCGTCTCCCTCTTTTTCAAAGACAAATTTGTGCAAAGCACAAATGCTTCCCTTTGACGCATTTTTCAAATTGTTAGAAATTAAGTCGTTTAGACAAGCCATAATTGAAAAAATTAATGTTTCACGATGAGTTTTATGTCCACCCTTTCACCTCGTACAAAGTTTTCACTGATCACTTTCAACTTTCTCGGATAATTCCCGGACGAGCCCCCAAATGTGGGGTTTTTATTATTTTTAAAGTATATAAGTTTAAGTATTTATTTAAATGATATGATAAATATGGTATGTCACAATGTGAGTATAATTAAGACCGTCGTCGCGTCGTTTTGCTTTTCACATAAGCACGTCTTCTTTGGATCAGATCTCGTCAAATAGTGCCTCTACTTGTCGTTATCGTCTTATCGTCGTTGTTCTCGTCCTTTACATCTTTTGGGTCGTCTTCTTCTGGAATGTGTGTTACTGCTCGTCGTTCTCGTTGTCTAGATCGGGATTGTTAGGGTGATACTCGTAACATCACTCCCACATATATATAAAATACCTCATCATAACAAACCGTTGCGAAGTGTATAACGCAAGATCCATCTCACACAATGATGGAAAACTATTAATTGATAATCATGTCGTTAAATGTAACAATAGGTACTAAGTAATTTTTAATTTTAAGACAGAAATATTTAATAATTATGGCACTTTAAGCCCAGAAAGTACTTGTTTCACTAGGCTACTAAATGGAGAAAAATCCCTTTGTAATAAAATCTGGGAATATAATAAAAAAATTTATGTAATCCAAGAAGGAGCCATTTTTATAAATGGTTATAATACTGTTAATGGTACTCATTTAAATGGGTCATTATACCCGTTACTCGTAGAGTAAAAGGGTATACTAGATTCGTCGGAAAGTATGTAACAGGCAGAAGGAAGCGTTTCCGACCCCATAAAGTACATATATTCTTGATCAGGATCACTAGCCGAGTCGATCTAGCCATGTCCGTCTGTCCGTCTGTCCGTCTGTCTGTCCGGATGAACGCTGAGATCTCGGAAACTATGAAAGCTAGGCTATTGAGATTTGGCGTACAGATTCCTGATCTTCTTACGCAGCGCAAGTTTGTTTCAGTAGACTGCCACGCCCACTCTAACGCCCACAAACCGCCCAAAACTGTAACTCCTACAGTTTTGATGCTAGATAGAAAATTTTAACTGAAATGTATTGTTCTCATCAATACTTATCGATTGACCTAAAAAAAATTTGCCACGCCCACTTAAACGCCCACAAACCGCGAAAACCTGTGACGCCCACAATTTTCATGCTAGATAAAAAATTTTAACTGAAATGTATTGGTGTCGTCAATACCTATCGATTGATCCAAAAATAAATTTGCCACGCGCACTCTAACGCCCATAACGCTTAAATCATTTTAATCTCGCTTTGCTGCTTGCATATCTCCATTTCCCTTTGAGTAACGGGTATCTGATAGTCGAGGTACTCGACTATAGCGTTCTTCCTTGTTTTTAATTACTTTTAATAGTACTACTACAATAAATAATATACCCTACTCTGGACCATAAGATAATAGATTATATCACTGCTAAACAGTATAATGATTTTTTAGTATCCGAATATCTTATGTCAAATGATTCGAAACTTTCATTCGATAACATTAACATATTAAACCCATTTATTCAAATTAAACAAACTCAAATCCCAATAACATTTATACTGTTTCGCGGTTTCGCGGCTTGTGGGCGTTAAAGTGGGCGTGGCAAACTTTTTTTTGGGTCAATCGATAGGTATTGATGAGAACAATAAATTTCAGTTAAAATTTTCTATCTAGCATCAAAACTGTAGGAGCAACAGTTTTGGGCGGTTTGTGGGCGTTAGAGTGGGCGTGGCACTGTACTGAAACAAACTTGCGCTGCGCAGGAATCTCAGGAATCTGCGTGCCTAATCCCAGTATTGTAACTCTCATAGTTTCCGAGATCTCAGCGTTCATACGGACAGACGGACATGGCTAGATCGACTCGGCTAGTGCTCCTGATCAAGAATATATATACTTTATGGGGTCGGAAACGCTTCCTTCTGCCTGTTACATACTTTCCGACGAATCTAGTATACCCTTTTACTCTACGAGTAACGGGTATAAAAATATCTAATATTCAAACCACGGCAAATTCATATTGAAATAACCCCCGAAAATAATGTGTCCGAAAATGAAAATACCACTGAGGATCAAATTATAGTCGAATTGACAAATCATCTAAATTCAGTTTATCCGACATTTCAAATGAATCGGTACGATTCAATTTAGAAGCCTCTTTACCCAATTTATAAACAAACTCTTCATATACAATTCGTAGCTGAGAACGCTTTCCAGCTCGAGCGCCCAGCCGCCTTACTCAAGTCGTAAACAATTTCCCATAAACAATTCTTAGCAGGGATCCCTTACTCAGCGTTCCCACAGAATCCCAATTAGCTCCCCCACTTCAATCGAAGTTCATTATTAAGATTCAATTGCGACGCAGTCCTCCTAACATAAACTAAGCTGGGTCCAGCTAATGTAAACACAAGCTTCCGGTCAACACCCGGCGAGCCCCAAAACTGCAGCGTAATCCGTTTGGCAATTGAGCAGAGAATTAAATCATCCGATTTCCCGACTCTCTTGAGTCCAACCCTTGTCCAACTCTTAATGAGTTCCCCAATTCTCTTAAGCAGAGGTTTGATTATCAGATAAGCGGCTCTTGGCCAGGCAGTCCGTTTTTGCATCCGAGAAGATCGGTTGTATAAGAAGTTAATTGTGAACCGCCAAGAATAAATGTCGATACTAAGGAAATGTTGTGAAATTTAAACTTAGTGAATAAAAAATAAAAATAAATTTTTTTAAATAATTTACAAGTTAAGTTATTAATTTGCATGTGTCCCTTTTATTGCGGTCAGGTAATTGACAGGTGCGCGTGTTCGGGTTACTCTTTGATTTGTTGATTGAGATAGGAATCTTTAAGGAAATTTTAAAGGTTTCCAAAAAGTCGCGACGGGAATTCGATAGTATCTATTATGATACTATAGAAGAGTTGGACATCCTAAAATGGCACTTGGTGGATTTGCAGAACGAAAACAATATCGATTCCCATCTCTTTGATATTGAAAACTTGGAAAATCGAATCACCGAGCTGATGATAGAGACAACCAAGTTTCAACACCAAATTGATCTTCACGATGCGGAAATCGAAAATAATCCGCTGTCACGACTGCCACTGGAAGTTAAGGAGATGATTTTTCGTATAATATCAGACTTAGAATGTCTTAAATTTAATGGTGAGACAGACCAATGTGAGTTGGTCAGCGCTATGTCTCGCGAGGACGACCCTATCTTAATATTTAATCTTAAAAATAGATATGATGCAATATCATTTAATATTAATAATTGGGAAACTCTATTGATAAATCTAAAAAATTGTAAGATTTATTATGAATATTATTTGAATGCAATTAATGAATAATTTTCTGAAATAAATAATTTTGAAAAAAATACAAATAAGAATTATGTATTATTCATGGTATACTATCACAAAAACATTATTATCTCTGTTGGCTTAATAATTTTTAATAATTTAATTCTAAGAATAAAATGACTTCCAAAACCAGTTTTTGAAATTTTTTAATATTGATTGGAAGAAAAGAGACGGAAATATATTGTGCATTACAGATACCTTGAGAGTCAGTTCTATGAGGTTGTAAGCCAGTGTCTGAATGGTATGGAGTTGGCAGCCATTTGTTAAAAATTGGTATTCACCAGCGGGAATCTGTGAAATCAATAAATTAGAAAATTAAACTGCAAATACTAAACTCTTCACCAGGGATTGTATATGGTAAATTTAATTGTAGGTAAGTCTTCTCTTTTTAGTCTGATATCTTTTACTATATTCTGCTAGTTACATGTTATGAGTTAATATCTGGGATTTCGGGTGCTCAATAATCTTATAAAATGATAAAAGTTTAACAACCTACTGTTAGGAAAAGATCGGAGATATAACGAAAATAAAGTAGAGGATGCCATAAGAAGGGAGGTCAGAACCAGTTTACAAATTGTGTACATTGATTAGAAAGGAAAAGAGAAAATCAAAAGAAATGTACAGTTTAGGTCGCTGGGGCAGCCATTGGAAAAGTCAAATCTGTTACAGTGGTGGGTGTGGCTAGGGGTTGAAGCATGCAATACAATTCTAAACCTGTTTACATGGTGGATAAAAGGATATTAGTTAGAGAAGGATGTAAACATCTTAAATATGAATTACAAGTACCCATCTATGACAAACCATCATTACTAAATATGAGGAACATATATTTCACCGGTGGGGAATTAGAGGGATCCAAAAGATCAATTTTATGGGAGAAGACTAATACTGTTTTTGGTAAATTAAATAGTCAGATGAAAACTTATTACTCAATTAGTTACAGACTATCAAACAACTAGATTTATCAAGCATTTTGATGGAAAAATCAAAGTATTGAATTAATACACATTTTTTTATTATCCAATTAGAAGAAATTTTCGTTTTTGGTCAAGGGATAATATTCCATGAATTTTTCCATTATCTTGACCTTTGCGCCTGCATCAAGGTATTTTAGCAATCCTTTGTAACAACTATTTGTGTTGTTGGTAACATTTATAAATTGTTCGCAAATAAAAAAAACTTTCCTAATTATATATTTAACTACCTCTTTTATGAAGGGATAATATTCCATGAATTTTTGTCCAATACCTTGATCTTTGCGCCTCCGCCTTTAAGCAAATCCTTTGTAACATAACTATTTGTGTTGTTGGTAACAGTTATAAATACTTTCCTAATTATATTTTTATGATCATTTTTATGACCTTTGCGCCTGACTCGAGGCATTTTAGCAATCCTTTACACCACCACCACCACCTATGTTTATTGTAGGTAATCAACTTGACTCTTGGGTTATGGTACGGTTAGCAATGGGTGGTTTGCCTAATGGGATTTTAATTATCGGTGATAAATTTATAAGTGAAAGTGACAGACGTTTTTGGGCAAAGGATACAAGTGGTCATTTAGGTGTGGGTATACAAATTTGTTATGGTGATAGAAAATGAGATAATCACAATGTTTTTTGTTTTTTTCTGTATTACGCCGGATCGATTTCAATTACTTTCCCAATTATAGTTGGTTTTAAATCGTTTTTTGACATTCATATATTTTGTTCTTTCTAGACAATTTATTGTAGCTAATAACTATTGTTATGGGATGTAAGGCTAGCTATCGTAGTTAAGATTACATTTATTATACCTACATAAGATGAAAGGACATGAAAAATGGAAATGTTTTATTTTAACAATGTACTAGTTAAAGTGTATGATATTACTATATATTCTTAATATCTGTCATTATGAATCAAAATTGTTTATCAAAACAGCTTTTAGTCAACTTGTGAACAATTTATTTCTTAATTAGTTTTACAATCACAGGATACATCTTCCCCCAACATAGTCGGACATGTTCGTCTAAGATTTATATGTCAATCTTGAGATATTTTGGCTTTGCATTCTTTCTCACGTACATAGCAAACACATTGAAAATCAGAGTGTAAGTTTTTACTTCACATCGAAAGCCGTCTAGTGATCAAGAATTTTTGATCATTCTTAACAAAAGACTATATAAGCTCGTAGACGTTAATAACAACTAGTATCCGGCTAATAATAATTAAAAAACATCAAGAAAACAGATACTAAACATATATAAACCAGATACTAAACAGCTAGTAAACAACTTGTATACATCTAGTAAACAACTTGTACACATCTACTAAACATATAGAAACCAAATACTAAGCAGCTAGTAAACAACTTGTTTACATCTACTAAACATATAGAAACCAGATACTAAACAACTTGTATACATCTACTAAACATATAGTAACCAGCTAACAAAAACTAGTAAGCAACTAACAGACACCTACCAAGCAGATTGTAACCATCTAATAATAGCTCATAACAGTTAACAACAGCTAGTAATCAAAGTCCAAACAGCTCAACCGCCGTCATGAATCACGAAAACCAAATGAGTATTGTAATTAAAGAGTTTATTAGACTTATTCAGAATCTTAGACAATGATGCCTTACTCATATAAATAGTATACAAATAGAATAGAATTAGAAAACTAGAACTAGAAAAATAGTTGACAACAAAAACTGATATTACCAGGTCCCAACACCTCTATCATAAACTTGAATCAGAAATTAAATGGAAAGAAATGATGCTTCCGAAATATGTTATAATATTATTATGGGTTAGAACAAATGAACGCTTTAAAAATAATCCAACATCTGAGCAAGATTACATTGTGAGAACTATTTTACATCTATCTATGGGAACTAAGCGAAAATCTGCGTTTGGAACGAAGATTAATAACCGACATGTTTCTTACAGAGGGATGGAGTAAAAAAATTAATTATATACAAATATACATAAAATATAATTAATTATGCATTTAATGAAATATGTTTACAATAATAAATTATATACAAAAATATTGAATGATCCTACAAATGTTGTATCTGACTGTAATTAAAACTCCAGGTACAAATGAAGGGGAAGTATTTTATTCAATGTCCTTGGGTCTTGGGCATGTGACTTTGATGACGGGCAGGTAATTTATTCAATGCCCTTGGGTCTTGGGCAGGTGACTTTGATGACGGGCAGGTAATGATAGTTCACTGCAAGTGTGTTTGGCTAACACATCTTAGAAACTTTAACTTGTGTACTTTGATAGTTCTTAATAAGAGACTATAGCAACTCATAATACTTGGTAATGTTTAGTTACCATCTAAAGTTAAGTACTTTACAGATACTATACAGATAGTAACCATCCAAAACCAAGTACTGTACAGGTACTATACAAAAAGTAACCATCCAAAAACAACACTAAAATGAAAGTAACCATCAAAATACTTTTAAATAACAACTAAATACAACGAGTCCAACGTGTCAAGTCTATGTCGGTATGACTACTACCCTATAAAATTGTATATCTCTGGATAATCTTCAAAGCCAATACCTATTAAATTCTGGATGGAGCAGTAGACGAAATTTCTACGTGATCCCCACTTAAAATTTTTCTGTTGTTAAATTGTAAACACGAACTAGTGTTGATGCTAACTAAGAATCTTGGTGAATCTTGAACAAACCAGAAATGAACAAACTTTTAAACTGGAAATTACGAATAAAATTTGGAAAATTCGCCATGTAACTCTGAGCGATTTTTCAAAAATTAAGATGTACGATATTATTAAAAGTTGTGTAAACCTACCAATCGCATTCCAGAGTTTGGATTTACCCCAAATTGGGGTATGGGAGTCAACACAGCTGAAATGTGAAATTGTCGGCTAACAGCGAAAAACCAAGATTTGCCATAATTGGATTTACACTAAATGGAGAACTTATCACAAATAACTTATCAAACTTGAGAGTTCACTTGAATTCTGATTCATATCCATAATAATCTGAATGTTGATTTTAGTAAGAACTAGTATGCTCACCTATATGAAATGTTTACAAGATTTCAATCTAGTTACTATAATCGTGAGTCAGAACCATTTTTGATCCCAAATGAATTTAAATTGAAGGCCCCTATTATTGTGGTTGATCTTTCATATCAAAACGAATCAGTGAAAACTGGTCCTAGTGATGTGAGAGTTTCAATAGAACTGAAGACACCAAGTCATGAAAATACTCAAGCTTACTGTCTCCTCATACATGACCGTTTAGTTGAATATAACCCATTAAACGGACTAGTACAACGAGTTGTTTAACATTAGAAAAATGTTGAAAGATACTGTTTCGATTGATGTTCAAAGTTTCTTTGATAATAATAATAATTTTATTCTAAAAGAAATTGGAATTGTATTCGAAAAAGATCCAAACTTGAATAATAGTTTTTTAATAGAACCACCATATGATTTTACTTTGCTAAATACAAAATCTCGAAAGATTGCAATTTGGTTAGCCAATACACATCACAAAATTTTTTGGAGCGATGGAGAAAATAGTTTTTCACAAACTCGAAAGTATCTAAGGACAATTACAATCGGAAAACAAATTATTTGTAAAGGTGTGGAAAAGAAACGATTTCTACAGACGTTTTTTGGGAGTCGTCAGCTCAATAACGTCGAGGAAATTGGCTGTCCGTCATTAAACATTTAAAGGAAACCGGTTTCCCTATTGTGAAACACACCTTAAGGGCGGGGTTTGTGCTCTAAACAATGCATACATTATTTTGACATTTTTTAAAAGTAGCTCCAAAACAATAAAATAATTGTTATACATCATTTTAAAGTTGAGACTAGATGAGGAAATTGACCAATTTATTGAACAATTTAAAGGAGAGATAATTGGTCAGCATTTTCAATACCTTCTAAACACAAAAACTATGTTCATGAATCGAGGTGGACTTGATATCAAAACTACCGTTTCTTCTATGCAAATCGCCGGAATCAAAGCAGAAAATTAATTTCTATATATAACAAATATGTTCGCAATACCAAAATAAATGAATAAATGTATTATTATGCTACTGTACGCCGGGGGGCAGCGGGGTACCGTGCTGGCGCTGGTGGAATGGCGTGGGAGGCGACGGCGCGTCGGCGGGCTGGTTCGCTGGGCTTCGGTGGCTTGCTGCTGGTGCGGTTTGCTGCTGGTGCTGATGAAGCTGTAGGGGAGAAACCACTCGAACGCGTATTTGCCCCTTAGTCGGAAATAAATGTGCACAAAAAGTTAGCTGGGTAAAAGTAGGCGGGGGTACGACCGCGGTTTATTCAACTGAACTTCAGAAATCGAACTGACTTAGTCTAAGCTCCGCTCTGCGCTCCAAAGCGCAGCGGAGACTTCATGGCGGGAGCTAGGAACAGCGCAGGAGAGCGGGAGCGCGAGAGAGCGGGAGAGCGGGAGAGCGGTAGAGCGGTGCAGCTGGTGCAGCTGGATAGCGGGGCCAGTCCAGATTCGCCGGACAGTGGGCCTGAACATACCGCCCCCCTTGCAATCGCTAGCGTTGCAAAAAAATAACGGAGACGGAACTTCGGCCAGCCGCCTACGCCTCAAGCCTGCGTACAGGCGCCGGAGACGATCCACCCGAACACCGTCTTCTGGGCTACCGGCAGTCCCTCGTCGACCATGTGGAAGCCCGGCTTTATCACCTTCGGGTAGACGTCCGCGCCCAGGATCAATGAAATCGTGGCTGGCCGGTGGAAAACCTCATCCGCGAGCGGTAGCTCCTTAAATTTTTGGACGACGCTCTCACTGAGCGCACGGATGGGAGTGCGGATGCGCACGTTCGGCTCGATCTTGAGGACCACCTCCAGCTTGATGGCCTCGTCGACCTTCGAACGAATCGTCGCCGTGCATATGCTCTCGTCGCCCACGTTCGTTGTCGGCAAACGCAACGCGGCGGCCAGGGATGCATCAATGGAGCTTGTCGGGGTGCACGGATCGATGAGTGCGGCGGTGTCGTATTTCTTTTCTCCGGTCTCGACGATCACCACAGCAGCCGGGAGGACATTAACGCTATGACGCTGGAGAAGTGCGGCGAGCGACGGAGCTGGTGTCGAGGATGCTGAGCGCGGTGGAGGAGAAGGCGTTTGGCGAGTTGGCGGATTTTGCCGGCGCGAACGCTGCGGAGAAGCGGGCTGTTGCTTGGAGCGGGACTTTTGCTTGGAGCCGGACTTTTTCCGGGAACCAAGGTCATGCATGTGCAGCAGCGTGTGATGATCCCGGTTGCACGTTCTGCACCGGTCACCGCTACGACAGCTCCCAGTGGAGTGCTCGTGTGCGAGAAAGTTCGCGCAGTACTTGTTAATAAGCACTGCCCGCAGCCGCTTCTCTGCGCTCAGCTTTAGGAACCTCTGACACTTCCGAAGAGGATGGATTCCGCGGCAGACTCGGCATCGGTAGGACTGAGTACCTCGAGTACGTCTGCTATCCAGAGCCTGAGCGCTACGTGGACGGGGAGCCATTTTCCTGTTTAGAGTGTGGATAAGGAAAAAACAAACAGGGCTGATTAACACTGACGTGGATAATGGCTACGGACTAGGGTGTGTAAGAAACGCGGCTCGTTACGAGGTAGTTTTGGGCGGCTCTCTTGGAAGAAGAACCACCTTGGTCACTGCACGTTTGACAATGCCGCGTGTCGTACGAATGTCGACTACGCGGACATTACCATCGGCTCCCGGAAAAACGGAGTCTATTCTTCCGAGTCGCCACTCATTTGAGGGCAAATTGTCATCCTTAATGACGACCAGATCGCCAACACGCAGATTTTCTGTGGGGACTTGCCACTTGTTGCGCTTGTGGAGCTCCTTAAGGTACTCATCCTTCCATCGAGTGCGGAATTGTTGATGGAGAGACTTTAAGTGCTGCCACCGGTTCAGAATGGACTTGGATTCGCCCTTTACTTCATGTTCCTTTATGGATAGAAGAGGTCCACCAACAAGAAAGTGCCCTGGTGTCAACGCTAAGAGATCAGTTGGATCCTCGGACATGGGAGATAGCGGTCTGGAATTCAGACAAGCTTCGATTCTCGCTAGGAGGGTGGACAGTTCTTCAAAGGTGTACTTCCGCGTAGCGGTGGACTTGTAAAACAAGGTCTTGAAGCTCTTGACACCAGCTTCCCATAGGCCTCCCATATGGGGTGCCCCAGGAGGAATGAATTGCCAGGTGAGCTGCTGATGACTATAGGCATCGGTCACAGACTCCTTAACGGCTTGCAGGAAGTCTCGGGAAAGCACGGTGGTGGCGCCGACGAAGGTCTTTCCATTGTCGGATTGGACTTGGCGAGGACACCCTCTTCTAGAGAGGAAACGAGCGAAAGCGGCAAGAAACTTTTCAGTCGTTAAGTCGGATGTAGGCTCTAGATGGATGGCCTTTGTAGAAAAACAAACGAAAACCAACACATACCCTTTCGTAATGAGACAAGCTCTTCCGGTATAATTTTTTATGTCAAACGGGCCGGCGTAGTCCATCCCTGTGTACGTGAACGGGCGGGGAAAGGACACTCGCTCTTTCGGAAAACTTCCCATCATCTGGACTTGCAATCTCTTTTTGTGGATAGCGCAGACCTTGCAGGAGTTAACCACTGCCTTCACCAAGTTCTTTATTCTCGGAACCCAGTATCTGGACCGATTGAGACGCACCACTAACTGGTTGCCACCATGTAACGTAATGAGATGCGTGAATTTGACCAGAAGCCGCGAGAGTGCACATTCGTACGGCAGGATTATCGGATGTCGTTCATCATACCGCAAACTGTCGGAGGCCGTTACGCGGCCGCATGCCCTGATTACCCCTTTCTTATCTAGAAAGGGGTTCAGGGAGAGAATCGAACTCGCCGCGGGCACAGGACGCTTCTGACTCAAGCAGCGGTATTCTTCAGAAAAATACCTGCGCTGAGTGCAAATCGTCATGAGTTCTTCCGCGGTGGCAACGTCCTGGGTCTCTAGACGGACCCCGGAAGGCGGTGATTGTCTTCGACATCGTTGGACAAATCGATGGACATACGCGAGGAGCTCTATCTAAATTGGAAAAGCGATCTAGGAAATCTTCTGACGGCATAGACGCCACATGGACTTTAACAGCACGCTTTTCGATCTCAGTCACCGGCAGGTCGGTTCCCTGGCTGGGCCAATGATCGCGTGGACGTTGCAGCCAAGTGGGTCCATGCCACCAAAGCGGGTTATCCACCAGCTCTTGAAGGGGAACTCCTCGACTAGCCAAATCAGCTGGATTATGTTCGGATTGAACGTGCGACCAATTGGCCGCCTCAGTGGACTCGGTGATCTTCGTCACCCTGTTGGCAACGAACGTAGTCCAATGGCACGCTGGTTTTGCTAACCATGCTAGCACAATCGTGGAATCGGTCCAACAATGGAATTTTGAGGTCAGCCTCGGCATATTTGGAAGAATGGCTTCGGCCATCTCGGACAAAAGGAGAGCCCCACATAACTCCAGCCTGGGAAGGGACACCGTTTTGACTGGCGCTACACGCGTCTTGGCCGTGAGCAAGTGCACCATCGTCTTATGGCCCACTTCTACGCGCACATAGATCGCAGCACCGTATGCCTTTTGCGAGGCGTCACAGAATCCGTGATGCTCTACGCGGAACTCTGGACTGAAGGAAACCCATCTGGGTATTCTGACCTGGTCTAGGACCGAATAGCTCTGGAGAAAGCTGTTCCACCTTTGGCACAGCTCAATTGGAAGTTTATCGTCCCAGCCTAGATCCTGAAGCCAAATCTCTTGCATAAAGATTTTGGCACATACAACAAATGGAGCGAGCCAGCCTGCTGGATCAAATAGCTTGGCAATTTGGGAAAGGACTTGTCGTTTCGTGTGGGAGATTTCCGTTGCTAAATCTGGTGGGCGAAAAAGAACTCATCGGACGTCGCCTTCCATCGTACGCCGAGAGTTTTGGCTGTGCTCTCAGTGTCGATCTCGAGGAAGTCGGCTGTCAGAAGATGATCGCTTTGGATATGAGCTAATATTTCTTTGTTGTTGGAGGTCCATTTTCTCAGTGGAAGCCCCGCGGAATCTAGAGCACTTTGTAGCTCGCGAACAATGGACTTAGCGTCCTCGGCGGAGTCAGCTCCCGAAAGGACATCGTCTACATACATATTATTTCGAATGACATTGCTCGCTCTTGGATGGCTGAGCTGCACGTCAGTTTCCAACTGTTGCAGGACTCGAATGGCCAGGAATGGCGCGCAATTGACTCCAAAAGTTACCGTCTGTAATTCGAAATCTCGAATGTGCCCCTCGCTGTTGCGGAATAAAATGCGTTGGAACGGGGAATGCTTCGGATCTACCCATATCTGCCGATACATTTTCTCGATATCGGCACTGTAGACGTATCGGAAATATCGCCACTTCACGATCTGGATAGTTAGATCGGACTGTAAGACTGGGCCAGCATGAAGGATATCATTTAAGCTGACCCCATTCCCTGAAGGGCTGGAGGCATTGAAAACCACACGTAACTTAGTGGTTGCACTTTCCGGCTTGAGCACGGCATGATGCGGAAGGTAATAACTGGCAGAATTATAGGTAGGACGGACCTCTTTCATGTGATTGAGGTCGAGATACTCTTGAATCACTGAGTCGTATTTGGCTTTCAGCTGACAGTCCCTCTTCAGGCGTTGCTCGGTTCTTAGGAACTGCGACAACGCGGAGGATCTGGAGTGACCGAGGGCGGATTTTACGTTCTGAGGATCACGAAACGGAAGACTTACGACATACCTGCCGTTATCGTCTCTCGTAGTCGTTCGGAGAAAATTTTCCTCACAAGCCAAATCGGAAGATTTTGTCACTTTTACTGGCAGATCCTCCACCTCCCAAAATTTGGTGAGAAGCCTATCCAGGGACGTGTCAACTGTGTGGGAGATTTGTGTGGAAAAAACGGAAATCTGATTTTCCCTTGGAGCAGGAACGGGTCCTGTTAGGATCCACCCGAAAATGGTTTCTTGCCCGAGGAGAGAGCCACAAATATTCGGCCGGGTGCCGCTTAGGAGAATGGATGGGAGTATGTCGGCCCCGACCAGAATATCTATCTGTGCACTCTCGTAGAACTTTGGATCCGCTAGTGACAGTTCGAGAAGATCCCGTAGAAACTGTTGCGGAATCGGACAAGATGGAAGGTTTCCAGCTAATTGAGGAAGAACATAGGCCGTCGTGTTTATTTGCAAGCCAGGCCTGGTCGGCGAACGGATGGTAAACTGACAGAGCTTTTTGGATTCAGCGGATACTGTCTGGTTTAAGCCTGATACTTGGGCTCGGATTACCTGGTGAGGCAACTTAATTAGTTTGAACAGCCGCCCAGAAATGAAGGTTGCCTCTGATCCTGAATCTATCAAGGCACGAGCTTTAAAATTCGACCCCAAGTGACATATGTCAATTATGGCGGTGCCCAGCAAGACGGATCTATACCCCGTCACTTTCAACTTTCTCGGATAATTCCCGGACGAGCCCCCAAATGTGGGGTTTTTATTATTTTTAAAGTATATAAGTTTAAGTATTTATTTAAATGATATGATAAATATGGTATGTCACAATGTGAGTATAATTAAGACCGTCGTCGCGTCGTTTTGCTTTTCACATAAGCACGTCTTCTTTGGATCAGATCTCGTCAAATAGTGCCTCTACTTGTCGTTATCGTCTTATCGTCGTTGTTCTCGTCCTTTACTTCTTTTGGGTCGTCTTCTTCTGGAATGTGTGTTACTGCTCGTCGTTCTCGTTGTCTAGATCGGGATTGTTAGGGTGATACTCGTAACATCACTCCCACATATATATAAAATACCTCATCATAACAAACCGTTGCGAAGTGTATAACGCAAGATCCATCTCACACAATGATGGAAAACTATTAATTGATAATCATGTCGCCAAATGTAACAATAGGTACTAAGTAATTTTTAATTTTAAGACAGAAATATTTAATAATTATGGCACTTTAAGCCCAGAAAGTACTTGTTTCACTAGGCTACTAAATGGAGAAAAATCCCTTTGTAATAAAATCTGGGAATATAATAAAAAAATTTATGTAATCCAAGAAGGAGCCATTTTTATAAATGGTTATAATACTGTTAATGATACTCATTTAAATGGGTCATTATACCCGTTACTCGTAGAGTAAAAGGGTATACTAGATTCGTCGGAAAGTATGTAACAGGCAGAAGGAAGCGTTTCCGACCCCATAAAGTACATATATTCTTGATCAGGATCACTAGCCGAGTCGATCTAGCCATGACCGTCTGTCCGTCTGTCCGTCTGTCTGTCCGGATGAACGCTGAGATCTCGGAAACTATGAAAGCTAGGCTATTGAGATTTGGCGTACAGATTCCTGATCTTCTTACGCAGCGCAAGTTTGTTTCAGTAGACTGCCACGCCCACTCTAACGCCCACAAACCGCCCAAAACTGTAACTCCTACAGTTTTGATGCTAGATAGAAAATTTTAACTGAAATGTATTGTTCTCATCAATACTTATCGATTGACCTAAAAAAAATTTGCCACGCCCACTTAAACGCCCACAAACCGCGAAAACCTGTAACGCCCACAATTTTCATGCTAGATAAAAAATTTTAACTGAAATGTATTGGTGTCGTCAATACCTATCGATTGATCCAAAAATAAATTTGCCACGCGCACTCTAACGCCCATAACGCTTAAATCATTTTAATCTCGCTTTGCTGTTTGCATATCTCCATTTCCCTTTGAGTAACGGGTATCTGATAGTCGAGGTACTCGACTATAGCGTTCTTCCTTGTTTTTAATTACTTTTAATAGTACTACTACAATAAATAATATACCCTACTCTGGACCATAAGATAATAGATTATATCACTGCTAAACAGTATAATGATTTTTTAGTATCCGAATATCTTATGTCAAATGATTCGAAACTTTCATTCGATAACATTAACATATTAAACCCATTTATTCAAATTAAACAAACTCAAATCCCAATAACATTTTTACTGTTTCGCGGTTTCGCGGCTTGTGGGCGTTAAAGTGGGCGTGGCAAACATTTTTTTGGGTCAATCGATAGGTATTGATGAGAACAATAAATTTCAGTTAAAATTTTCTATCTAGCATCAAAACTGTAGGAGCAACAGTTTTGGGCGGTTTATGGGCGTTAGAGTGGGCGTGGCACTGTACTGAAACAAACTTGCGCTGCGCAGGAATCTCAGGAATCTGCGTGCCTAATCCCAGTATTGTAACTCTCATAGTTTCCGAGATCTCAGCGTTCATACGGACAGACGGACAGACGGACATGGCTAGATCGACTCGGCTAGTGCTCCTGATCAAGAATATATATACTTTATGGGGTCGGAAACGCTTCCTTCTGCCTGTTACATACTTTCCGACGAATCTAGTATACCCTTTTACTCTACGAGTAACGGGTATAAAAATATCTAATATTCAAACCACGGCAAATTCATATTGAAATAACCCCCGAAAATAATGTGTCCGAAAATGAAAATACCACTGAGGATCAAATTATAGTCGAATTGACAAATCATCTAAATTCAGTTTATCCGACATTTCAAATGAATCGGGACGATTCAATTTAGAAGGGGGAGAGTTATCCAGCTCATGATCCCAGCCTCTTTACCCAATTTATAAACAAACTCTTCATATACAATTCGTAGCTGAGAACGCTTTCCAGCTCGAGCGCCCAGCCGCCTTACTCAAGTCGTAAACAATTTCCCATAAACAATTCTTAGCAGGGATCCCTTACTCAGCGTTCCCACAGAATCCCAATTAGCTCCCCCACTTCAATCGAAGTTCATTATTAAGATTCAATTGCGACGCAGTCCTCCTAACATAAACTAAGCTGGGTCCAGCTAATGTAAACACAAGCTTCCGGTCAACACCCGGCGAGCCCCAAAACTGCAGCGTAATCCGTTTGGCAATTGAGCAGAGAATTAAATCATCCGATTTCCCGACTCTCTTGAGTCCAACCCTTGTCCAACTCTTAATGAGTTCCCCAATTCTCTTAAGCCGAGGTTTGATTATCAGATAAGCGGCTCTTGGCCAGGCAGTCCGTTTTTGCATCCGAGAAGATCGGTTGTATAAGAAGTTAATTGTGAACCGCCAAGAATAAATGTCGATACTAAGGAAATGTTGTGAAATTTAAACTTAGTGAATAAAAAATAAAAATAAATTTTTTTAAATAATTTACAAGTTAAGTTATTAATTTGCATGTGTCCCTTTTATTGCGGTCAGGTAATTGACAGGTGCGCGTGTTCGGGTTACTCTTTGATTTGTTGATTGAGATAGGAATCTTTAAGGAAATTTTAAAGGTTTCCAAAAAGTCGCGACGGGAATTCGATAGTATCTATTATGATACTATAGAAGAGTTGGACATCCTAAAATGGCACTTGGTGGATTTGCAGAACGAAAACAATATCGATTCCCATCTCTTTGATATTGAAAACTTGGAAAATCGAATCACCGAGCTGATGATAGAGACAACCAAGTTTCAACACCAAATTGATCTTCACGATGCGGAAATCGAAAATAATCCGCTGTCACGACTGCCACTGGAAGTTAAGGAGATGATTTTTCGTATAATATCAGACTTAGAATGTCTTAAATTTAATGGTGAGACAGACCAATGTGAGTTGGTCAGCGCTATGTCTCGCGAGGACGACCCTATCTTAATATTTAATCTTAAAAATATCATTTAATATTAATAATTGGGAAACTCTATTGATAAAAAATTGTAAGATTTATTATGAATATTATTTGAATGCAATTAATGAATAATTTTCTGAAATAAATAATTTTGAAAAAAATACAAATAAGAATTATGTATTATTCATGGTATACTATCACAAAAACATTATTATCTCTGTTGGCTTAATAATTTTTAATAATTTAATTCTAAGAATAAAATGACTTCCAAAACCAGTTTTTGAAATTTTTTAATATTGATTGGAAGAAAAGAGACGGAAATATATTGTGCATTACAGATACCTTGAGAGTCAGTTCTATGAGGTTGTAAGCCAGTGTCTGAATCGTATGGAGTTGGCAGCCATTTGTTAAAAATTGGTATTCACCAGCGGGAATCTGTGAAATCAATAAATTAGAAAATTAAACTGCAAATACTAAACTCTTCACCAGGGATTGTATATGGTAAATTTAATTGTAGGTAAGTCTTCTCTTTTTAGTCTGATATCTTTTACTATATTCTGCTAGTTACATGTTATGAGTTAATATCTGGGATTTCGGGTGCTCAATAATCTTATAAAATGATAAAAGTTTAACAACCTACTGTTAGGAAAAGATCGGAGATATAACGAAAATAAAGTAGAGGATGCCATAAGAAGGGAGGTCAGAACCAGTTTACAAATTGTGTACATTGATTAGAAAGGAAAAGAGAAAATCAAAAGAAATGTACAGTTTAGGTCGCTGGGGCAGCCATTGGAAAAGTCAAATCTGTTACAGTGGTGGGTGTGGCTAGGGGTTGAAGCATGCAATACAATTCTAAACCTGTTTACATGATGGATAAAAGGATATTAGTTAGAGAAGGATGTAAACATCTTAAATATGAATTACAAGTACCCATCTATGACAAACCATCATTACTAAATATGAGGAACATATATTTCACCGGTGGGGAATTAGAGGGATCCAAAAGATCAATTTTATGGGAGAAGACTAATACTGTTTTTGGTAAATTAAATAGTCAGATGAAAACTTATTACTCAATTAGTTACAGACTATCAAACAACTAGATTTATCAAGCATTTTGATGGAAAAATCAAAGTATTGAATTAATACACATTTTTTTATTATCCAATTAGAAGAAATTTTCGTTTTTGGTCAAGGGATAATATTCCATGAATTTTTCCATTATCTTGACCTTTGCGCCTGCATCAAGGTATTTTAGCAATCCTTTGTAACAACTATTTGTGTTGTTGGTAACATTTATAAATTGTTCGCAAATAAAAAAAACTTTCCTAATTATATATTTAACTACCTCTTTTATGAAGGGATAATATTCCATGAATTTTTGTCCAATACCTTGATCTTTGCGCCTCCGTCGAGGCATTTAAGCAAATCCTTTGTAACATAACTATTTGTGTTGTTGGTAACAGTTATAAATACTTTCCTAATTATATTTTTATGATCATTTTTATGACCTTTGCGCCTGACTCGAGGCATTTTAGCAATCCTTTACACCACCACCACCACCTATGTTTATTGTAGGTAATCAACTTGACTCTTGGGTTATGGTACGGTTAGCAATGGGTGGTTTGCCTAATGGGATTTTAATTATCGGTGATAAATTTATAAGTGAAAGTGACAGACGTTTTTGGGCAAAGGATACAAGTGGTCATTTAGGTGTGGGTATACAAATTTGTTATGGTGATAGAAAATGAGATAATCACAATGTTTTTTGTTTTTTTCTGTATTACGCCGGATCGATTTCAATTACTTTCCCAATTATAGTTGGTTTTAAATCGTTTTTTGACATTCATATATTTTGTTCTTTCTAGACAATTTATTGTAGCTAATAACTATAGTTATGGGATGTAAGGCTAGCTATCGTAGTTAAGATTACATTTATTATACCTACATAAGATGAAAGGACATGAAAAATGGAAATGTTTTATTTTAACAATGTACTAGTTAAAGTGTATGATATTACTATATATTCTTAATATCTGTCATTATGAATCAAAATTGTTTATCAAAACAGCTTTTAGTCAACTTGTGAACAATTTATTTCTTAATTAGTTTTACAATCACAGGATACATCTTCCCCCAACATAGTCGGACATGTTCGTCTAAGATTTATATGTCAATCTTGAGATATTTTGGCTTTGCATTCTTTCTCACGTACATAGCAAACACATTGAAAATCAGAGTGTAAGTTTTTACTTCACATCGAAAGCCGTCTAGTGATCAAGAATTTTTGATCATTCTTAACAAAAGACTATATAAGCTCGTAGACGTTAATAACAACTAGTATCCGGCTAATAATAATTAAAAAACATCAAGAAAACAGATACTAAACATATATAAATCAGATACTAAACAGCTAGTAAACAACTTGTATACATCTAGTAAACAACTTGTACACATCTACTAAACATATAGAAACCAAATACTAAGCAGCTAGTAAACAACTTGTTTACATCTACTAAACATATAGAAACCAGATACTAAACAACTTGTATACATCTACTAAACATATAGTAACCAGCTAATAAAAACTAGTAAGCAACTAACAGACACCTACCAAGCAGATTGTAACCATCTAATAATAGCTCATAACAGTTAACAACAGCTAGTAATCAAAGTCCAAACAGCTCAACCGCCGTCATGAATCACGAAAACCAAATGAGTATTGTAATTAAAGAGTTTATTAGACTTATTCAGAATCTTAGACAATGATGCCTTACTCATATAAATAGTATACAAATAGAATAGAATTAGAAAACTAGAACTAGAAAAATAGTTGACAACAAAAACTGATATTACCAGGTCCCAACACCTCTATCATAAACTTGAATCAGAAATTAAATGGAAAGAAATGATGCTTCCGAAATATGTTATAATATTATTATGGGTTAGAACAAATGAACGCTTTAAAAATAATCCAACATCTGAGCAAGATTACATTGTGAGAACTATTTTACATCTATCTATGGGAACTAAGCGAAAATCTGCGTTTGGAACGAAGATTAATAACCGACATGTTTCTTACAGAGGGATGGAGTAAAAAAATTAATTATATACAAATATACATAAAATATAATTAATTATGCATTTAATGAAATATGTTTACAATAATAAATTATATACAAAAATATTGAATGATCCTACAAATGTTGTATCTGACTGTAATTAAAACTCCAGGTACAAATGAAGGGGAAGTATTTTATTCAATGTCCTTGGGTCTTGGGCATGTGACTTTGATGACGGGCAGGTAATTTATTCAATGCCCTTGGGTCTTGGGCAGGTGACTTTGATGACGGGCAGGTAATGATAGTTCACTGCAAGTGTGTTTGGCTAACACATCTTAGAAACTTTAACTTGTGTACTTTGATAGTTCTTAATAAGAGACTATAGCAACTCATAATACTTGGTAATGTTTAGTTACCATCTAAAGTTAAGTACTTTACAGATACTATACAGATAGTAACCATCCAAAACCAAGTACTGTACAGGTACTATACAAAAAGTAACCATCCAAAAACAACACTAAAATGAAAGTAACCATCAAAATACTTTTAAATAACAACTAAATACAACGAGTCCAACGTGTCAAGTCTATGTCGGTATGACTACTACCCTATAAAATTGTATATCTCTGGATAATCTTCAAAGCCAATACCTATTAAATTCTGGATGGAGCAGTAGACGAAATTTCTACGTGATCCCCACTTAAAATTTTTCTGTTGTTAAATTGTAAACACGAACTAGTGTTGATGCTAACTAAGAATCTTGGTGAATCTTGAACAAACCAGAAATGAACAAACTTTTAAACTGGAAATTACGAATAAAATTTGGAAAATTCGCCATGTAACTCGATTTTTCAAAAATTAAGATGTACGATATTATTAAAAGTTGTGTAAACCTACCAATCGCATTCCAGAGTTTGGATTTACCCCAAATTGGGGTATGGGAGTCAACACAGCTGAAATGTGAAATTGTCGGCTAACAGCGAAAAACCAAGATTTGCCATAATTGGATTTACACTAAATGGAGAACTTATCACAAATAACTTATCAAACTTGAGAGTTCACTTGAATTCTGATTCATATCCATAATAATCTGAATGTTGATTTTAGTAAGAATTAGTATGCTCACCTATATGAAATGTTTACAAGATTTCAATCTAGTTACTATAATCGTGAGTCAGAACCATTTTTGATCCCAAATGAATTTAAATTGAAGGCCCCTATTATTGTGGTTGATCTTTCATATCAAAACGAATCAGTGAAAACTGGTCCTAGTGATGTGAGAGTTTCAATAGAACTGAAGACACCAAGTCATGAAAATACTCAAGCTTACTGTCTCCTCATACATGACCGTTTAGTTGAATATAACCCATTAAACGGACTAGTACAACGAGTTGTTTAACATTAGAAAAATGTTGAAAGATACTGTTTCGATTGATGTTCAAAGTTTCTTTGATAATAATAATAATTTTATTCTAAAAGAAATTGGAATTGTATTCGAAAAAGATCCAAACTTGAATAATAGTTTTTTAATAGAACCACCATATGATTTTACTTTGCTAAATACAAAATCTCGAAAGATTGCAATTTGGTTAGCCAATACACATCACAAAATTTTTTGGAGCGATGGAGAAAATAGTTTTTCACAAACTCGAAAGTATCTAAGGACAATTACAATCGGAAAACAAATTATTTGTAAAGGTGTGGAAAAGAAACGATTTCTACAGACGTTTTTTGGGAGTCGTCAGCTCAATAACGTCGAGGAAATTGGCTGTCCGTCATTAAACATTTAAAGGAAACCGGTTTCCCTATTGTGAAACACACCTTAAGGGCGGGGTTTGTGCTCTAAACAATGCATACATTATTTTGACATTTTTTAAAAGTAGCTCCAAAACAATAAAATAATTGTTATACATCATTTTAAAGTTGAGACTAGATGAGGAAATTGACCAATTTATTGAACAATTTAAAGGAGAGATAATTGGTCAGCATTTTCAATACCTTCTAAACACAAAAACTATGTTCATGAATCGAGGTGGACTTGATATCAAAACTACCGTTTCTTCTATGCAAATCGCCGGAATCAAAGCAGAAAATTAATTTCTATATATAACAAATATGTTCGCAATACCAAAATAAATGAATAAATGTATTATTATGCTACTGTACGCCGGGGGGCAGCGGGGTACCGTGCTGGCGCTGGTGGAATGGCGTGGGAGGCGACGGCGCGTCGGCGGGCTGGTTCGCTGGGCTTCGGTGGCTTGCTGCTGGTGCGGTTTGCTGCTGGTGCTGATGAAGCTGTAGGGGAGAAACCACTCGAACGCGTATTTGCCCCTTAGTCGGAAATAAATGTGCACAAAAAGTTAGCTGGGTAAAAGTAGGCGGGGGTACGACCGCGGTTTATTCAACTGAACTTCAGAAATCGAACTGACTTAGTCTAAGCTCCGCTCTGCGCTCCAAAGCGCAGCGGAGACTTCATGGCGGGAGCTAGGAACAGCGCAGGAGAGCGGGAGCGCGAGAGAGCGGGAGAGCGGGAGAGCGGTAGAGCGGTGCAGCTGGTGCAGCTGGATAGCGGGGCCAGTCCAGATTCGCCGGACAGTGGGCCTGAACATACCGCCCCCCTTGCAATCGCTAGCGTTGCAAAAAAATAACGGAGACGGAACTTCGGCCAGCCGCCTACGCCTCAAGCCTGCGTACAGGCGCCGGAGACGATCCACCCGAACACCGTCTTCTGGGCTACCGGCAGTCCCTCGTCGACCATGTGGAAGCCCGGCTTTATCACCTTCGGGTAGACGTCCGCGCCCAGGATCAATGAAATCGTGGCTGGCCGGTGGAAAACCTCATCCGCGAGCGGTAGCTCCTTAAATTTTTGGACGACGCTCTCACTGAGCGCACGGATGGGAGTGCGGATGCGCACGTTCGGCTCGATCTTGAGGACCACCTCCAGCTTGATGGCCTCGTCGACCTTCGAACGAATCGTCGCCGTGCATATGCTCTCGTCGCCCACGTTCGTTGTCGGCAAACGCAACGCGGCGGCCAGGGATGCATCAATGGAGCTTGTCGGGGTGCACGGATCGATGAGTGCGGCGGTGTCGTATTTCTTTTCTCCGGTCTCGACGATCACCACAGCAGCCGGGAGGACATTAACGCTATGACGCTGGAGAAGTGCGGCGAGCGACGGAGCTGGTGTCGAGGATGCTGAGCGCGGTGGAGGAGAAGGCGTTTGGCGAGTTGGCGGATTTTGCCGGCGCGAACGCTGCGGAGAAGCGGGCTGTTGCTTGGAGCGGGACTTTTGCTTGGAGCCGGACTTTTTCCGGGAACCAAGGTCATGCATGTGCAGCAGCGTGTGATGATCCCGGTTGCACGTTCTGCACCGGTCACCGCTACGACAGCTCCCAGTGGAGTGCTCGTGTGCGAGACAGTTCGCGCAGTACTTGTTAATAAGCACTGCCCGCAGCCGCTTCTCTGCGCTCAGCTTTAGGAACCTCTGACACTTCCGAAGAGGATGGATTCCGCGGCAGACTCGGCATCGGTAGGACTGAGTACCTCGAGTACGTCTGCTATCCAGAGCCTGAGCGCTACGTGGACGGGGAGCCATTTTCCTGTTTAGAGTGTGGATAAGGAAAAAACAAACAGGGCTGATTAACACTGACGTGGATAATGGCTACGGACTAGGGTGTGTAAGAAACGCGGCTCGTTACGAGGTAGTTTTGGGCGGCTCTCTTGGAAGAAGAACCACCTTGGTCACTGGACGTTTGACAATGCCGCGTGTCGTACGAATGTCGACTACGCGGACATTACCATCGGCTCCCGGAAAAACGGAGTCTATTCTTCCGAGTCGCCACTCATTTGAGGGCAAATTGTCATCCTTAATGACGACCAGATCGCCAACACGCAGATTTTCTGTGGGGACTTGCCACTTGTTGCGCTTGTGGAGCTCCTTAAGGTACTCATCCTTCCATCGAGTGCGGAATTGTTGATGGAGAGACTTTAAGTGCTGCCACCGGTTCAGAATGGACTTGGATTCGCCCTTTACTTCATGTTCCACTATGGATAGAAGAGGTCCACCAACAAGAAAGTGCCCTGGTGTCAACGCTAAGAGATCAGTTGGATCCTCGGACATGGGAGATAGCGGTCTGGAATTCAGACAAGCTTCGATTCTCGCTAGGAGGGTGGACAGTTCTTCAAAGGTGTACTTCCGCGTAGCGGTGGACTTGTAAAACAAGGTCTTGAAGCTCTTGACACCAGCTTCCCATAGGCCTCCCATATGGGGTGCCCCAGGAGGAATGAATTGCCAGGTGAGCTGCTGATGACTATAGGCATCGGTCACAGACTCCTTAACGGCTTGCAGGAAGTCTCGGGAAAGCACGGTGGTGGCGCCGACGAAGGTCTTTCCATTGTCGGATTGGACTTGGCGAGGACACCCTCTTCTAGAGACGAAACGAGCGAAAGCGGCAAGAAACTTTTCAGTCGTTAAGTCGGATGTAGGCTCTAGATGGATGGCCTTTGTAGAAAAACAAACGAAAACCAACACATACCCTTTCGTAATGAGACAAGCTCTTCCGGTATAATTTTTTATGTCAAACGGGCCGGCGTAGTCCATCCCTGTGTACGTGAACGGGCGGGAAAAGGACACTCGCTCTTTCGGAAAACTTCCCATCATCTGGACTTGCAATCTCTTTTTGTGGATAGCGCAGACCTTGCAGGAGTTAACCACTGCCTTCACCAAGTTCTTTATTCTCGGAACCCAGTATCTGGACCGATTGAGACGCACCACTAACTGGTTGCCACCATGTAACGTAATGAGATGCGTGAATTTGACCAGAAGCCGCGAGAGTGCACATTCGTACGGCAGGATTATCGGATGTCGTTCATCATACCGCAAACTGTCGGAGGCCGTTACGCGGCCGCATGCCCTGATTACCCCTTTCTTATCTAGAAAGGGGTTCAGGGAGAGAATCGAACTCGCCGCGGGCACAGGACGCTTCTGACTCAAGCAGCGGTATTCTTCAGAAAAATACCTGCGCTGAGTGCAAATCGTCATGAGTTCTTCCGCGGCGGCAACGTCCTGGGTCTCTAGACGGACCCCGGAAGGCGGTGATTGTCTTCGACATCGTTGGACAAATCGATGGACATACGCGAGGAGCTCTATCTAAATTGGAAAAGCGATCTAGGAAATCTTCTGACGGCATAGACGCCACATGGACTTTAACAGCACGCTTTTCGATCTCAGTCACCGGCAGGTCGGTTCCCTGGCTGGGCCAATGATCGCGTGGACGTTGCAGCCAAGTGGGTCCATGCCACCAAAGCGGGTTATCCACCAGCTCTTGAAGGGGAACTCCTCGACTAGCCAAATCAGCTGGATTATGTTCGGATTGAACGTGCGACCAATTGGCCGCCTCAGTGGACTCGGTGATCTTCGTCACCCTGTTGGCAACGAACGTAGTCCAATGGCACGCTGGTTTTGCTAACCATGCTAGCACAATCGTGGAATCGGTCCAACAATGGAATTTTGAGGTCAGCCTCGGCATATTTGGAAGAATGGCTTCGGCCATCTCGGACAAAAGGAGAGCCCCACATAACTCCAGCCTGGGAAGGGACACCGTTTTGACTGGCGCTACACGCGTCTTGGCCGTGAGCAAGTGCACCATCGTCTTATGGCCCACTTCTACGCGCACATAGATCGCAGCACCGTATGCCTTTTGCGAGGCGTCACAGAATCCGTGATGCTCTACGCGGAACTCTGGACGGAAGGAAACCCATCTGGGTATTCTGACCTGGTCTAGGACCGAATAGCTCTGGAGAAAGCTGTTCCACCTTTGGCACAGCTCAATTGGAAGTTTATCGTCCCAGCCTAGATCCTGAAGCCAAATCTCTTGCATAAAGATTTTGGCACATACAACAAATGGAGCGAGCCAGCCTGCTGGATCAAATAGCTTGGCAATTTGGGAAAGGACTTGTCGTTTCGTGTGGGAGATTTCCGTTGCTAAATCTGGTGGGCGAAAAAGAACTCATCGGACGTCGCCTTCCATCGTACGCCGAGAGTTTTGGCTGTGCTCTCAGTGTCGATCTCGAGGAAGTCGGCTGTCAGAAGATGATCGCTTTGGATATGAGCTAATATTTCTTTGTTGTTGGAGGTCCATTTTCTCAGTGGAAACCCCGCGGAATCTAGAGCACTTTGTAGCTCGCGAACAATGGACTTAGCGTCCTCGGCGGAGTCAGCTCCCGAAAGGACATCGTCTACATACATATTATTTCGAATGACATTGCTCGCTCTTGGATGGCTGAGCTGCACGTCAGTTTCCAACTGTTGCAGGACTCGAATGGCCAGGAATGGCGCGCAATTGACTCCAAAAGTTACCGTCTGTCATTCGAAATCTCGATTGTGCCCCTCGCTGTTGCGGAATAAAATGCGTTGGAACGGGGAATGCTTCGGATCTACCCATATCTGCCGATACATTTTCTCGATATCGGCACTGTAGACGTATCGGAAATATCGCCACTTCACGATCTGGATAGTTAGATCGGACTGTAAGACTGGGCCAGCATGAAGGATATCATTTAAGCTGACCCCATTCCCTGAAGGGCTGGAGGCATTGAAAACCACACGTAACTTAGTGGTTGCACTTTCCGGCTTGAGCACGGCATGATGCGGAAGGTAATAACTGGCAGAATTATAGGTAGGACGGACCTCTTTCATGTGATTGAGGTCGAGATACTCTTGAATCACGGAGTCGTATTTGGCTTTCAGCTGACAGTCCCTCTTCAGGCGTTGCTCGGTTCTTAGGAACTGCGACAACGCGGAGGATCTGGAGTGACCGAGGGCGGATTTTACGTTCTGAGGATCACGAAACGGAAGACTTACGACATACCTGCCGTTATCGTCTCTCGTAGTCGTTCGGAGAAAATTTTCCTCACAAGCCAAATCGGAAGATTTTGTCACTTTTACTGGCAGATCCTCCACCTCCCAAAATTTGGTGAGAAGCCTATCCAGGGACGTGTCAACTGTGTGGGAGATTTGTGTGGAAAAAACGGAAATCTGATTTTCCCTTGGAGCAGGAACGGGTCCTGTTAGGATCCACCCGAAAATGGTTTCTTGCCCGAGGAGAGAGCCACAAATATTCGGCCGGGTGCCGCTTAGGAGAATGGATGGCAGTATGTCGGCCCCGACCAGAATACCTATCTGTGCACTCTCGTAGAACTTTGGATCCGCTAGTGACAGTTCGAGAAGATCCCGTAGAAACTGTTGCGGAATCGGACAAGGTGGAAGGTTTCCAGCTAATTGAGGAAGAACATAGGCCGTCGTGTTTATTTGCAAGCCAGGCCTGGTCGGCGAACGGATGGTAAACTGACAGAGCTTTTTGGATTCAGCGGATACTGTCTGCTTTAAGCCTGATACTTGGGCTCGGATTACCTGGTGAGGCAACTTAATTAGTTTGAACAGCCGCCCAGAAATGAAGGTTGCCTCTGATCCTGAATCTATCAAGGCACGAGCTTTAAAATTCGACCCCAAGTGACATATGTCAATTATGGCGGTGCCCAGCCAGACGGATCTATACCCCGTCGCGAAGTAATTTTGTACTGTAGAGTCCGTGGACCGGGAAGCGGTGGCAACTGGTGTACTTGGTCTTGATCTGGGTCTTGGGGCGGGATTCGAAGGCGATTGGGAGGAGTTGCCTCTGTGTAGTAAGGTGTGATGGCGGCCGCGGCACGTAAAGCAACTATGAGTGCTCTCACAATCACGCAGCTGGTGCCCTCGTGCGAAGCAGTTTAGACACAGCTGCTTCCTCTTTATGTATGCCGAACGCTCGTCGACCGTCATCTGGAGGAACCGTGCACATGTGCGGACAGGATGGTGTTCCTTCTTACAAAGGTCACATCCTTTTGGCTTGGGTGCTACCCTTGTCTCGTAAGAATTTATTCTTCGAGGCGCTGCAGTGGGGGCGGATGTTTTTGGCAGAGATTGACTCGATCCCGACGGCCGTACGTCGTCTATGGCTTCTAAGGTCCGGTGACGCTCCGTAAGGAAGGCGTTCAGTTCCTGCCACGTCGGAATCTCTGCCTTGTTGTGCAGGGACTGTTCCCACAAGGATAGCGTGAGCTTAGGAAGTTTGGAGGAGCACATGTACACTAGGAGGCAATCCCAATTTTCTGTTTCAATTCCGGACATTTCTAAAGCCGTAAGGCAACCCTGGATGGTACGTTGAAGTTCACGGATAGCTGACCCAGATTCCTGATTAACGGACTGCACATTGAAAAGTATTTTCAGTTGGCTATTTACTAACAACCGCTTGTTTTCGAAACGCTCAGTTAGGTTAGCCAAAGCTGTGCATCGCCGCTTGTTTTGGCATTTAGGTGAAACAATTTTTCGACTGGCGTCAGCCTTGGATTGTTTATGTAAATGGCCGTAAACAGATCCCTAAAGGTCGGCCACCGCAGATAATCTCCGGTGAAAACCTCGGTATCGCACGGAGGCAGCCGACATCCAGAGGGAATGTAAGACTGGGTAGGAACAGCTTGAACTTGGGGAGCCTGGGCTATCTTATCCGCGATCTGAGCTCCACACCTCTCGTAAACGGAATAGCAGTAGCCGTATTTAGCCTTGAGAACTGGTAAACTATCAGCTGCACTGTCTCCGGCTTCTGCTATGCACCCGGTGCATTCATCGTATTCTGCCTTGATGCGGTCCCATAACGCGCGTATTTCTTCGCGGCGGATGTTCAGCATGGACAGAGTAGGAGGGATCGGCGAAGGAGTGTTTGCTCTGGATTCAAACTCACTCAGCCGATCTGAGACCTCAGTAAATTTGCTTAGAGCGATCTGGGAAGGTGTTAGTGCCATTTTGACGTTTGCACGGGTGACCCTTTTTCGGGGCGACGAGGTCTTGGCAGTTAGTTCGGGTGTGGGCGGATCTACGGATATGCCTGGGACTACGGCAGGTGGAATAGACAACTTGTTGTTATCACTTCCAGCGGACATTTAAAGGGAAATTACCTTTATTTGGGTCTGAATCTGTTCGCCTTTGTTTATGTCGGATAAATAGGAAACATGGCCCACTTCTGGAACAGTGGAACGAGGTGTCGACAAAAAAGTAGTGGATCGGAGAAATAGAAATTGGAAGCAAGTACCGACCTGGTTACTTTGCGGAATTAAACCCAATAATACGGATTAGGAACAGTGAGTGATGAGTTCGAATATCACCCGTTGAGAAGTAATACTATAATATTTAACCCTTTTGGTATATGTATTATGGTTGGGATCAAGTTTGGTATATTTTTGCTGGTATTTTTTGCGTTTGGATAAATTGAGGGGGAAAAATACCAACTATGTGTATATATATAGTCCCCGGTGGAGTAATTGTAACCTTTTCGCCTTTATTTAAACTTCTGAATGAAGAAAAAATACCAACATTTGTTGGCCGGAGGATGCGATCGGTTGATTATTTAATATTGGTGTATTGCTTTAATTTGATTTAATATTTCGAGGGAAAAATACTAAAAATATACCAAAAAAAATGGTGGACGGAGGATGCTATGCATGCAGTGGAGTGCTGGTATTTTTCCCGTTTTAATAAAATAAATTTTACGGAGTAAATACCAAATACTAAAAAGTTTGACGGTAAATAAAACACAATGACCAAAAAATTTTCACGTCGGTTGGTGTAGTTTTTGTATTTTATTATTTTTTACCGGATGGCCGACGGAAAACTTTAATTAGTCGGAACGGGATGGTGGAGTTAAAAATTATATGTGACTGTATGTAGAAAAAATACCAACATTTGTTGGCCGGAGGATGCGATCGGTTGATTATTTAATATTGGTGTATTGCTTTAATTTGATTTAATATTTCGAGGGAAAAATACTAAAAATATTCCAAAAAAAATGGTGGACGGAGGATGCTATGCATGCAGTGGAGTGCTGGTATTTTTCCCGTTTAAATAAAATAAATTTTACGGAGTAAATACCAAATACTAAAAAGTTTGACGGTAAATAAAACACAATGACCAAAAAATTTTCACGTCGGTTGGTGTAATTTTTGTATTTTATTATTTTTTACCGGATGGCCGACGGAAAACTTTAATTAGTCGTAACGGGATGGTGGAGTTAAAAATTATATGTGACTGTATGTAGATATGTGTATATATGTAGATATTTGTATGGATGTAGATATTTGTATGGATGTAGATATTTGTATGTATGTAGATATTTGTATGTATGTAATATATTTGTATGGATGTAGATATTTGTATGTATGTAGATATTTGTATGTATGTAATATATTTGTATGTATGTAATTTTCGCCGGTTTTCAATTTATTAAATAATTATTGCCGGCGGTGTATGTGTTGTTGTGGAAGTTTTCGATTTATTGTGTGTGGAATGTATTTGGAAAAACGAAAAAATATGTGCAAGTATTTTAGCGGCTGCGGATATACAGAGAGAAAAATCTTGAAAAGTTTTGGGGGCCTGAATTGGCAGAACACTAGAAATTTAATAATTCTCACTGTATGCTTGGCTTATATTTGCACAATATTTTTTCTAAACTTGGAATTTTTTCTCGATTTTGTATATGTGTATGTAAGTATGGATGAGCGGCCAAATGCAATTAAAAAAGGAGTCGGGAAAAATTGGCAATATGGCCGCACGTAGCAAAAGGAAAATCGAAGAAAAAAATGGCGAAGTAATTTTTAATTGCCGTCGTCGGATTTAATCGGACTAGGATTTTGGACAAATCGTACAGAAAGTCAAACGAATTATATTTTCGAGTGGCTGACTGCAGACCTGCAATTAATAAGACGAAAAGCTTTACTTATCTTATCCGGCTCGAAGGACCAAAATGTACGCCGGGGGGCAGCGGGGTACCGTGCTGGCGCTGGTGGAATGGCGTGGGAGGCGACGGCGCGAAAACGGGCGGCGTCGGCGGGCTGGTTCGCTGGGCTTCGGTGGCTTGCTGCTGGTGCGGTTTGCTGCTGGTGCTGATGAAGCTGTAGGGGAGAAACCACTCGAACGCGTATTTGCCCCTTAGTCGGAAATAAATGTGCACAAAAAGTTAACTGGGTAAAAGTAGGCGGGGGTTAGACCGCGGTTTTTTCAACTGAACTTCAGAAATCGAACTGACTTAGTCTAAGCTCCGCTCTGCGCTCCAAAGCGCAGCGGAGACTTCATGGCGGGAGCTAGGAACAGCGCAGGAGAGCGGGAGCGCGAGAGAGCGGGAGAGCGGTAGAGCGGTGCAGCTGGTGCAGCTGGATAGCTGGGCCAGTCCAGATTCGCCGGACAGTGGGCCTGAACAGCTACAAAATAAACTTCTGACTTTTTATTTCGAGTTAAAATTACAGGTACGGAGAATGGAAAATATTTCCTTGACTGAGATATGTCGGCTACTTGTAAGTGTTTGCGCGGTCGTGATTTCAACCCCTATTATGGGAACGTATTAGAGCTAGCAGTCAGCCGTGAGGTCGTTGGCATGAGGCCCATGATCTTGTCAATGAGCGTGCGCCTTCTGGGTTGTGCATGTGTCCCTTTTATTGCGGTCAGGTAATTGACAGGTGCGCATGCTTATTGTCCCACTACTAATTTGTCTAAATACCACCTTTAAAAAATTATGGTTTAAGCCTATGACACATTCCTGTACAAAAACCTTTACCAGTTCAGAGCATCCTTTACTGCCTAGCATTGACTGTTTTTGTGCAAACACAAAATCCAAATCAGCTTCATATAAGAAACATTAGTTCTACCACTTTTAGAAAAACTAGCTAGTTTGCCGAGGAAACATATATAAATAGCTAGATTTTGTATACCCGTAACTTGTGAAGTACTGAAGCTACAGGCTTGTGCTATACGTCGTTAGAAAGGTATTTCGAAATACTATGTACTCTTTTTAAATACGATTTGTCTAAATACCACCTTTTATAAGTATGGGCCAAAGTTCTTTTTATTTAGAATTTTTAGACTTTTCCCTAATTTTGCACAAACGGCTCTAACGATTTCAAATAAAATTTTAAGGTGTGTAGCCCTTGAGACTTGTCTACTTTTGATATACGACACATTCTTATACAAAAACCCAATTCAAAGTTAATAATCAACAGAAATGAATACATTTTCAGTTCAGAGCATCCTTTACTGCCTGAGCATACAAAATCTATTTACTTATTTAGTAGCTGTTAAAAGCGGTTGCGGAGGTTTTTTAGGTGGTTTTAAATGTATTTTGTATGAGTTGTTTTTAATTGCAAGCGTATACTCATCCCATAATCAGTGTGTTTGGTATTCCACGGAACCCTCCCGTTTTATTGCATTTCAAATATGGTGACCCCTCGTTATCTTCTGAGAATGAGCAGGAGAAAGTGAACCCGAATCTCACCCCCACCGAAGGTGTGAAATTTTAATTTGGTGAGTTTTGTTCAAAATGTGCAGTTTTTATTTTAGAACAGAGAATTATACCATTGGAAAGGGCTTGAAAAATGCTTTCCAATGATACCAAATTTTCAGGTCATCGTCGTTGTTTGCCTTTTTCAGTCGAGTAGTGGGAGTAGCGGCGGTTTTCGCAGCGGCGGTTTGGACGCTGCCGAGACTGCCGCTGCGATGACCGCCGCTTTGGTCCTATACTCTAGTTTTTCTTATATGTTATACGATTCCTTTTGAGGAGTGTGTCTAGGAAAAATGAGCTGAAGAATCATTTTAATGTTCAAGTTGTATAAGACTTATAGGATCACTTTTCAGGGCTGAGGATATCGAAATTGTTTGTGTCTACGATAAAGTTAGAAGTTAGTGTATAGAAAAATTAGCTGAGGATATCGAAATTGTTTGTGTCTACGATAAAGTTAGACGGGTGTGTATAGAAAAATTAGCTAGTGGGATCACTTTAAGGTTTATGTTTTAAATTTCTTATTGGGAACACTTTTCAGGGTTTATATCTAAAGGCCACCCAATAATATTTATGTGTAGGATAAGAAGTTTAGTTTTAAGAATTTCTTAAAACGGTGCACTGAAGCGGAAAATTTTACCGAATTTCAAATTCTGCCTCCTCCCGTACATTCCCACTACTCGACTGAAAAAGGCAAAAAACGACAATGACCTCCGATACCGTAAGTAATATACCCCCTCACTAAAAAAAAAAATGGTATCATTGGAAAGCATTTTTCAAGCGCTTTCCAATGGTTCTCTGTTCTAAAATAAAAACTGCACATTTTGAATTATTATGATATAATTGAATTGATTATGGGATGAGTATACGCTTGCAATTAAAAACAACTCATACAAAATACATTTAAAACCGCCTAAAAAACCTCCGCAACCGCTTTTAATAGCTAATCTCAGCTTAAGGCTTAGGAAATTCGAATGGTTGCATCGCGACATCTTATGCCAATGCTGGCCCGAGCTTAACTGGCCATTTATTCATATCTTGCTTACACAGAGATTGCCTTTCCTTAACCTATGTCGAAGTTGCACACCTTCAATATTTACCTACATCCAGACCCCTCCTACACCACGTTCACCCCCGGTAACTTGTTATCAATCCTTGTGTTCGTTTTCCTTCTAATAACCATTCTACTGGGGTATTGGGCTGCTCCTTATGTTCGAGAACCAATCGGATTGGTTCTAGGAGTACAACATGCCTGTATGCACTCCCTGTAGATGTAAACCTGTTAAGTGAACATTCTGGACTATAAAAATGACACCACTCAAATTGCTCAGGATCAGTTCTTCAAAAGCCTCAGTACTGCATTCCTATGGATCTAACCGTAGAATTTATCGATTCGGAAAACGAGGTTGAGATTGACAACCTGGAATTACAGGCCACGCAAGATTCTGATCTTGAAATAATCGAAAACTCGGATCTGGACCTTGTGCAGGTTTCCGAAGCAGAAGATTCGGTTGATCGCCTTCTACAAAGCGTATCTCAACCGGCTGCATCGTCGACCCAAAATAGGGACCCAGGATTGGAGTCTCTTGAGTGGAGCCAGTTTCCATTGGGGACTACTACGCAGGTTTTCTTGGAATCCCTTATCACACACGAAGAAGGCTAAGATGTATTTCAGTGTGCACAGGAATTTCAATTGGACGACGACCTATCCAGGCCAGAAGATGAGGTTTTTCCTAACGACGACCACATCTTTGAAGAACTTATGGGAACTCAACCGCCACCGACTAACCATTATTTAACTTTGCTGGATGATGGAGATAACGACGCATTACTAGATGTTTTATTTGACCTAGATTCTTAACTTTTTAATTATAAATACACGATGCATAAAGAAAAATAAAGTAAAAACTATTTTAAAATTGAGGGCTTTAAATTGTTTTTTACTTATTGAACAATTTTTCTTTGCCATACAAATACTTTTTAGCTCTGCGTTGTGAACCAATAGACGATGCATATTAAAGTCGTATCGCAACCAAATTTTCCGTGCTTTAGGACAGAAATAACAATAATGAAAGGAAGATTTAGATTTCTGATAGGCGAAGTTGTGTATTTTTAAGGTATGCGCTTTTAGGCCGCTGCGAGTAATAAAGGATTTTGTTTCTGAACACAACTCGCAATGGTACTTCACCATTTCGATGTTTTTAAAAATAAACTGACTTTTCTATAAAAAAATGTATCTTATATAGCATTTGAGGGACAATTCTTACGTTATATATACTAACTTTATTTTAACGCTATTGAAAGATTTATATAAATATAAAAAGAGATAGACATACTGATATGTATTTCTGACTTTGTTCTCAAGTATTGCATAGTTTGAATAAGTATTTTGGTACATATAATGAAGACATATTGTTATCTCATTTACTCCACATGAATTGATAGAAATGTATAGTTTTTGACAAGTATAAAAGACCATGTAATTTCTGGTTAAAGAATTAGTATACAACAGTTAGGTACTAGTGCACGACGAATCCAATCTTACGCTGATCAAAAATGGTATGCATATAAATTAAAAGTAAATACTTTATCACCTAATTTTGTTGAATTTGATAGGACTTCTTAGAGACCTTAAATGACGTGAAGCCTGTGATTGGCTACACAAAAATTGAAAATCTATGTATTGGATTTGAGTATAAGATCACTGGATGTAAGCTGAAAAAGGCACCATATGGAACTAAAATAGCTCTGTATTTAACTGATAAGGACGATAAAGATGTTTGGATATTTCTACCTAAAAGTTATGTGAACATATTTTCTACAAAGACACCACTTAGGAAATTAAATGAGAATGGAATAACTCATATGGTATATAAAGGAAAAGATATGAACAGATATAGTTGTGCTCAAATTGAATTTTTATCAGTAAATAAGTAAAGTAAATAAGATTCTTCAATATAAAGAGCTGAGTTTTTAAATCCAACAACAGTCTTAAATCAGTCTCAAAAAGAAATAGTTTTCCTTAAAAATGTACGCTCAACAGATAGAACTATTCTTGATGCAATTTGAAGGCATGCTTTTCGAGCAATACCTACAAAGGATGGAGTTCCTAAAAGCTACTTTGGAGGATTTAGAGGAAAAAGAGTTGATCCATTCGAAGTTTGGATTCCATTATAAACTTTATCCCTGGAGCGACGATAATGCCTCATCTGGACCAGACACATGTCAGTGTCATAAGCGGCCTGCACTGAAAGAGGAAGCCCTTAGTCTAATGATTAAATATTATAAGTTAAACAAACTTATTGCTCCAAAACCATAAATAAAACGAATTAATTTTACTTAAATATATATGTTTTTAATTTTTTAAAATGGTTCTTAAACATTTTTATTATTAATTTATCATTAAATGAATAGTCGTTTTTCTTGAATTTTCTTTAAAAAAAAAGTAGTGATTTCTTTTTATTTTTAAAAAGACCGAACAGCATACAATAATGTCCGCAAGTGTTAGAAAAAAATCCCTGCAGTTGTTGCTTATTAAAAAAAAATTTATAAGCGTTAGATTTTAAAAATTTTAAAAATTCTATTTTCTGGGGATATTGACCATATGAATCGAAAAATTCTGCTGACCTACGACTATCAAAATAAAAGGCAATCCAATGAGTTCCAGGTTGATCTGAAGTGTCGGTATTCGCAATTATTAGTGCGGGATACTTTAAAATAGTTTTTGGTAACCTATCCGAAGGAAAAACTCCTTTAAAAATAAATTTTGTCTTTGAATGCCTAGAAAGAAAATGTTCAATTTGTAAAGTGTTCATTTTAATAGAGCGTACGAATATTTCTATGCTTATCAATATCAATCATTGAATCGTATTCACAGTATACCAAGCAAGTAACTGCTTCAGCAAGTGGTTCCGACAATCTTCCTTCGATTCTTATAGTACCTTGAGAGATTAAATTTGAACATATAGTTGAATTTGATTGATCAGCAGTTAAGTCAAAGGGTAATATAAAACTTTTTGAATCAAACATTTCCTTGGTAATTTGTAGTCCACGATCGTAATGTTTAATTCCACATGATCTAAAAAGCATATTATAACCTCTTGAGCTTTGAACCTTTTCAGCGTTCGAGTAATCGAACTCCAGAGCCTGCGAAGGAACTTGAACTCCATTAACCAATAGGTTAAAGCGTTGAATTTTAAAATGTTCAAATTGAAATGGGTCTAAGGCTCGGTTTCCTGAGTATGAGCGGTTTTTAACCATAAAAAAGGCCAGTAAATTTTGTATTTGACCAATAACTGCGTTGTCTATCGACAGTGTATTGTTGCCCGGATATATTGTAAATGTTGAATGGGTACAGAGCATTTTTTGTTTGTAAAACATGGTGATGAGCCAATAAAATGCTTGGGTTAACTGTTATGTGGTTCATGAAAAGTTGTGCTTCAAGTATCTTTAAATTAGATTCAGTACCAGTTTCCATTAAATAAAACGCTGTTTTTTCAATATTGAAATTGATTCTTAAATCAACATTGTTAACAAGCAGTTTGGCTTGATTGAAAATATCTCCATGAACTTTTCCGAATAACTCAACCTTGTTACTATTTTGAAACATATTTTTAAGGGTTTCTTTCGAGTCCGGATAAACATATTTCCCTGCTGTTATTCTTCCAAAATTGGAAAAATAACCTTGGGAGGCCAAGTGACTTTCAGAGGCGTCACTGCCATAGTTTAAAATTGTTTGCAAATACGCTCTATAGTGATAATTATTATCACTTTGCGATACCAGTATATTATTTAAATAAACTGACGAACTTCTAAATATTGAATGTAGAATATTGTTTACAACACCAACAGCATATCCTTCAATGCTGTTGTTATCATTTTTTTTAAGTTGCACAACAAGTCGTAAATAAACACTTGATAAATCTCGATACGTTTCACCATTTCCCAAGCAAACAAATTCGATTGAAGAGGCACCGTCCAAAGAAGCAATTGGGTTGTATGAGACTTCTTCAGTTCTTAGAATAGAACTTTGCGTGAAGTGTGCCGCAAACAAATCTATTTCACTTTTCATACATTCGATATGCGTACTCATTTTGCTTTAGAAAAAATATCTTTAATATTTAATTTTCTTGTTGATTTTTATGTATGTATGTTGATTTTACGTATGTTTACGTTGTCGCTTAGATGTATAATGAAGTCGTTTTTTCCTATTACCTAGCCTTTTATTTATTTTTCCACTTCCACTTTGAAAACGGGTAATTTTATCAATTGCTTTATTTGAAAGATATTGTAAAGCAATTTTACTTTGTTCTTGAATTATATTTCTTAAAGGCTTTCTCCCAAATTCATTGATTACAGCCTTACCAGTCTCAGCAGCCTGATTTTTTATAGCAGTTATGCCCGAAAGAAAAAGTGGTTTTATGTAATTAAAAAGACCGCTAAAAAAATTTCCGATTCCTCGTCCTTGTTGCTGGTACCTTATATCCATTGGAATCAGTAATTAGTATTGGGATTTCATTTGGTGGCCATATGTCAAAAGGGTAATATTCAATCACTCATTTTTTTAATATTGGTAACAATTTTATATTTATTAATTCATTTCCTCTATCATTGTTTATCAATTTCTGATAACTGTTAGGATGCATTAAAATTACTTTGCTTAAATTATGTTTATTCTTAATCATATTTTAATAGTTTTCCAAAAATTCCAGAAAGCAATGAAGTTATTAGAATCGGTAGAAATCCCCCTTTTTGAATAAGGACTTTTCTCTTAGAGTTTAATGTACGCTTTGGGCACGAAAGGTAGCGCAATGCATTTTTATACTTTTTTAGAGCATTAAGATGGGATTTAGTAACTTTATGGTTTCCCTGTAATGTGTTCAATACAATCTCTACTATTGTTTTTACCAGGTCACTATTACTATTGCTTATAGTTGCCTTACGTAGTCTATTGTCGGCCTTTTTGAGCACATACAATAAATGTTTGTTCGCTTTCAAGCGATTTAGGTTCTTTTTGTAAACCATTTTCATTTAAATAGCACACAGAATATTTTGAATTAAAAATGTCAGATATAAATCTTAAGAGATCGTTAATGCCCTGAGTGAGATCAATAAGTAAATATCCGTTAGGTTGCTCCGTTACTTCTTTATATATTCTAAATAGCTCCGTGGGGTTTTCTGGGTAAATTTGTCTTGCTAAACATTGAAATTGAAGCTTATCACGAGGATTTTTGAAAGCAACAATGTATTTGGTATTTAGTGAAATATCTCTGGTGTGCGAAGATTTATGAAATATGTTCTGAGTTACCACTATTACTGATAAATTCCTATGGTGTGATCCTTTTGTAAACAGCTAACACACATTTTTATTAAAGGCTCCCATCATCAAGTCATCCAGTATTAAAAGAATTGGTACATTCGTTTCATTTTCAACTGTTTCAGGGACTCCTTTAAAATATTCAATCTTTTCGAAATTGGGCTTGGCACTCTCCTCTGCATAACACCAAATAATTCGATCTATTGGAATATTAAAAAGATCATTCTTTTTGGTGATTAGATTTTCTAAAAAGGTTGTTTTTCCCGATCCTGAGGGTCCACAAATAAACATTGTAAAAGGATGTATAAATTGTGTAAACATTTTTTTTATTAAAAAAATTTATTTTATTCGGAATGAATTTTAATATATTATATTATTACTAATTGCTTATATAATGTTTTTAAGTTATAGTAGGTTTTATTAATATTCTCTTGATCGCGTTTCTTGGAGCAGTTCTTATCGAAATGAGTATCAGATCCGCAATAATTACAATAAATAAGTTGCGTGTATACATTTTTACGGGGATCATTTCCAAAAAATCTCTTAAAAGAATCCATAATAAGAGACAACCTGATAGGACCATGAATTTCTTTTTACTAAATTTTAAACACATGTGTCACCACTACGATATATTTCATAATTGGTGTTTTCTAAGAATACAAACAGCTTAAATAAATTATTTAATGAACATCGAAGTGGAAGTTTTTTCTTGTGTATTCTACAATTCGTAAAAAAATTGAGTAGTTGAGTTAAACTTCTTCGAATATCTATATCGATTATGTTTGTTGATAAATATTTGATTAAAAAATTCTTTTTAATTTCACCACGAACAAGAACTGTGTGATACTTATTGAGTGGTGTGAGTATTTCTTCAAGACTTGTGTATGGAATACCTCCAGCTGACCAATCCAATCAGTTTACGTTCTGCTGGTTAAGGTGCTGCTGCTTAAGAGCTCCATTATCCAATTCTTTTATGTTATATGGCGGTTTGAAATGGAAAAAATTAGGTATAACAGTTCCAGCAGGCATAAACGCCAGCTCCTTAACGAAAACTTGTTTGTTGTTACCAAGTACATATTGAAAATCTACTATAATGCTTGAATTACGATATACTGTGTTCATCATTGGTTGAGATTTTTTAATCAACTGAGGGTGTGCTTGCTAGGGCTTTCTCCTTTATATACCGGTAAGACTAGAACATATTTACAGTTTATTTAAAGTAGTCTTACCTGATGGACATGTGTGTAACTAAAAGAAATAAAACTTCTCGAAAGAAACAGGACCACGAAGTCATTTTTGGATTCGAGTATTATGTTGTTCATAACTTAAAATTGAAATGTGGTCTGTCAACTACTCGAAAATTTTTGCCGATGGTTTGGATGCAGCAAAGTAAAAATAATTTCATTGGATTTGACAAAGACGAATGGATGCAACTGCTTACGGATAAGGAATTTATTCAGTTGAAACCTGATGCCTGATACAATTATTGATCATCCGTGCTTGCACTCCATAAAATGTAACTTTAGATTTAGGAAATCAGATAATCAGTACGTTTTTGTGATTAATCAGTATGGTAACAAAATTGAGTTCGATTGTGAATCCTGGAGATCATTACTAAGATTATGCATATTTTTTACTACATTTTTATGTTGGAACTCCATATTAAGACAACAAGTAATATATCTTTACAATAATCATATTATTCCTAAGTGTGTATCTTTACAAAATTTTGATATTCAACTATCTGATTTAGAAAGTACCTATGATAAGGATGTGCAAATAGATTTAACACGATTATGTTTTGAAATTTCAAAAAGATGCGTTCAGAAATAAAAAGGGATGTTCTTGTATATAAGCAAGCATTATTGACTAAGCAACCATCGTCATCAAATAAAAAATAACACTAATAAATCAACACCTTAAGATGAGCAAACAACAAGTTGTCGATGAAATTCATAAGGCAGCGCGAAAAAACTTTATACGGCGAAAGTTTGTTCAAAACGGGATAAATGACACATGGCAAATTGATTTAGTTGAAATGATACCGTTTTTGAAAGAAAATAAGGGTTTTAGATATTTACTGACCGTAATTGACACGTCAAAGTGCATACGCCGAGGCAGTTAAGTCAAAGTCTGCCCTGGATGTAGCAGAGGAGCAACGAAATCTGTTTTTAACATGGAAGAACGCTATAGTCGAGTAGCTCGACTATCAGATACCCAAAATTTAACAAAAAATATAACAAAATTTAAAATAAGTTAGCCGAGCACTTTGTTCTCTCTCCATTGCTCTCATTTCTCGGCGCAGTTTGCTCTCTCTGAGCGCCGGCTGGGCTTTTTTCTTTGCCGCTAAGTTCGGCCGGCAACTACCCTGCAGTTCCACAATTGAGTTAAGCGCCCAATCATCACGAAGCCGACTGCGACGTCGGCAGAGAAGCCAGCGACGCCGGCAGAGCTGAGCGCAACGGCGGCAAAGCGACGCGCTCTCAGTCGGGAGAAGAGAACGCACAAAAAGTAATTTTGGGCTCTCCCTCTCTCGCCATGTCTCAGACGGAAAAGTGCGTGTGATGGGAAGGAGGCCCAGCAACTAAAATATATAGACTTTTGTGCACCCTTGCCTTTTGAATAATGCAACATTTGTTCGTAAATGATAAAACAACCATTTAAAATAATAGGTTTCTGTTTCCAAATATTTGTATTTCTTACAAAAATTTATAGGTTTATTAATATTATTTAATAATATATGAAGTTTTAAGAATATATTTTTATAAACCGATTTGCATAGTCGGATATGTCTATAAATACCCTGCTTTTATGTGCAAGATGCATAGACCAAACGGGACATGCCAAAAAAACAGAACAACAACGGATTAGCGGTACCGTTGTTGTTGTTGCTTGTTGTTTTTCTGGAAGGCACGCGACTTTTTTCGTCTTTTTCACTAGGGTTTACTTATGTGAAGGAGTTAGAATTGCACGCAATTAAGGTAGTTAAATAAAATAAACCAGTGGTTTAAATGTGATACCTATACGATTCCCAGGTAAGTCTGTCGCAGACCAATATTAATTTAATCAGTGAGAGTAAAATCAAGTTAATGTACATTAAAACAAGGAAGAACGCTATAGTCGAGTACCTCGACTATCAGATACCCGTTACTCAGCTAAATGGAGATATGCAAGCAGCAAAGCGAGATTAAAATGCGCCACCTACCGGCGGTATACAGATTTAAGCGTTATGGGCGTTAGAGTGGGCGTGGCAAATTTTTTTTTGGATCAATCGATAGGTATCGACGAGACCAATACATTTCAGTTACAATTTTTTATCTAGCATGAAAATTGTGGGCGTCACAGGTTTTTGCGGTTTGTGGGCGTTAAAGTGGGCGTGGCAAACTTTTTTTTGAGTCAATCGATAGGTAATGACGAGACAAATACATTTCAGTTAAAATTTTTTATCTAGCATAAAAATTGTGGGCGTCACAGGTTTTCGCGGTTTGTGGGCGTTAAAGTGGGCGTGGCAAACTTTTTTTTAGGTCAATCGATAGGTATTGATGAGAACATTACATTTCAGTTAAAATTTTTATTCTAGCATCAAAACTGTAGGAGCCACAGTTTTGGGCGGTTTGTGGGCGTTAGAGTGGGCGTGGCACTCTACTGAAACAAACTTGCGCTGCGCAGGAATCTCAGGAATCTGCGTGCCTAATCCCAGTATTGTAACTCTCATAGTTTCCGAGATCTCAGCGTTCATACGGACAGACGGACAGACGGACAGACGGACAGACGGACAGACGGACAGACGGACAGACGGACAGACGGACAGACGGACAGACGGACAGACGGACATGGCTAGATCGACTCGGCTAGTGATCCTGATCAAGAATATATATACTTTATGGGGTCGGAAACGCTTCCTTCTGCCTGTTACATACTTTCCGACGAATCTAGTATACCCTTTTACTCTACGAGTAACGGGTATAAAAATGGAAAATACAAGATTCCCAAAAAAACACGGGGTGGAAAAAAAATAGCTGTGAAAAATATTAATTTTTGACGTGAAAAACAACAAATGATGCATATAAATAAACAAATGAATGAATCTGTGAAAAAATTTGAAAATCTTATTGAGTGCTAAGTTCCTAGGGACCAAAAATAAGAGATGTTTGTTTTTATAACTTATGATTTTTTGTATTAATAACATTAAAGCACAATTTTTATTTTTGTGTAAGTAAACAATCATGGCTATTTAAATAAAAATCTCAAACATCTCTAATTTTCCGTCCCTGGAAAATTGTTATTTTTTCCGCATCTGCAAAATAAATAAATGATTTAATAAATAATAAAAAAAATGCATAAATAATTTTTTACAACAAAATAAAATAAATCAAGTGACCGAAAACAAAAGTTTGCAAATTTCTTCTCGATATTTTTTTAATTTTCTTTTATTTTTAGACAAGGCTGATGGTAAATCTATAAAAAAATGGAAGGCTAAGTCGTTCCATCTTATGCATATTATCCGAGGAACTTGTTCTGTCCCACAACTTGGAGGGGGGGGCAAAACAGAAGGAGGCTTAGACTACCTAAATTTCGCCCGTGCCTTATTAAGTAAGTTTTTGTTGAGGCTGAAAACTATTGTTTGTAAGTTTAATTTTTAAAAGACTTCTGGGATTTTTACATTGAATGCCAAAGATAACATTTCTTTTATTATAAATAAATCTTACAAATAACGATTACTTTCGGTCACTCGTTTTTATTCTCGTCTTGTTTTATTTTTAAAACTAATTTTTTTCTAATACTAGATGCAATCGCCCTGGTGGATCCCTCGGAGCCTCCAGAAAAGGAGCTGCAGAAGGCAATGCGGTGCATTAAAAACTTGAGTTGTACCAAAAAAAAGGCAACGCCGGCACCAGATGCTGAGGAGGAGGTGCCAGCGATAACACCGGAAACCCCCGAGCTCAAATTTTAAAATAAACAAATAAAAATTAAAATTACAACTGAAATTTTTTGCTGCTAAGCGCTCAACGTGTGCTGAATATGTGCTTTTACCGCTGCTCAATCGAGCGCTCAACATGTGCTGAATGTGTGCTTTTTCCGCTGCTCAATCGAGCGCTCAACATGTGCTGAACGTGTGCTTTTTCTGCTGCTCAAAAAAGCGCTCAAAGGGGCTCTCAAAAAAGCGCTCAATGCGTGCTATTTTTTGAGCACTGATGAACCCTAGGACATGCCTATGTTAATTTAAGCACTTAGTTCCATACAAATTGTGCGCTCATTGAGCGCTCAGTGATGAGCTTTTTGCAGTGATTGAGTGCTCAATAAGCGCTGAATGGTACTGCACAATTTGTATGGAGCTATGTGCTGAAATTAACATAGGCATGTCCTAGGGTTCATCAGTGCTCAAAAAATAGCACGCATTGAGCGCTTTTTTGAGAGCCCCTTTGAGCGCTTTTTTGAGCAGCAGAAAAAGCACACGTTCAGCACATGTTGAGCGCTCGATTGAGCAGCGGAAAAAGCACACATTCAGCACATGTTGAGCGCTCGATTGAGCAGCGGTAAAAGCACATATTCAGCACACGTTGAGCGCTTAGCAGCAAAAAATTTCAGTTGTAATTTTAATTTTTATTTGTTTATTTTAAAATTTGAGCTCGGGGGTTTCCGGTGTTATCGCTGGCACCTCCTCCTCAGCATCTGGTGCCGGCGTTGCCTTTTTTTTGGTACAACTCAAGTTTTTAATGCACCGCATTGCCTTCTGCAGCTCCTTTTCTGGAGGCTCCGAGGGATCCACCAGGGCGATTGCATCTAGTATTAGAAAAAAATTAGTTTTAAAAATAAAACAAGACGAGAATAAAAACGAGTGACCGAAAGTAATCGTTATTTGTAAGATTTATTTATAATAAAAGAAATGTTATCTTTGGCATTCAATGTAAAAATCCCAGAAGTCTTTTAAAAATTAAACTTACAAACAATAGTTTTCAGCCTCAACAAAAACTTACTTAATAAGGCACGGGCGAAATTTAGGTAGTCTAAGCCTCCTTCTGTTTTGCCCCCCCCTCCAAGTTGTGGGACAGAACAAGTTCCTCGGATAATATGCATAAGATGGAACGACTTAGCCTTCCATTTTTTTATAGATTTACCATCAGCCTTGTCTAAAAATAAAAGAAAATTAAAAAAATATCGAGAAGAAATTTGCAAACTTTTGTTTTCGGTCACTTGATTTATTTTATTTTGTTGTAAAAAATTATTTATGCATTTTTTTTATTATTTATTAAATCATTTATTTATTTTGCAGATGCGGAAAAAATAACAATTTTCCAGGGACGGAAAATTAGAGATGTTTGAGATTTTTATTTAAATAGCCATGATTGTTTACTTACACAAAAATAAAAATTGTGCTTTAATGTTATTAATACAAAAAATCATAAGTTATAAAAACAAACATCTCTTATTTTTGGTCCCTAGGAACTTAGCACTCAATAAGATTTTCAAATTTTTTCACAGATTCATTCATTTGTTTATTTATATGCATCATTTGTTGTTTTTCACGTCAAAAATTAATATTTTTCACAGCTATTTTTTTTCCACCCCGTGTTTTTTTGGGAATCTTGTATTTTCCATTTTTTTAATGTACATTAACTTGATTTTACTCTCACTGATTAAATTAATATTGGTCTGCGACAGACTTACCTGGGAATCGTATAGGTATCACATTTAAACCACTGGTTTATTTTATTTAACTACCTTAATTGCGTGCAATTCTAACTCCTTCACATAAGTAAACCCTAGTGAAAAAGACGAAAAAAGTCGCGTGCCTTCCAGAAAAACAACAAGCAACAACAACAACGGTTCCGCTAATCCGTTGTTGTTCTGTTTTTTTGGCATGTCCCGTTTGGTCTATGCATCTTGCACATAAAAGCAGGGTATTTATAGACATATCCGACTATGCAAATCGGTTTATAAAAATATATTCTTAAAACTTCATATATTATTAAATAATATTAATAAACCTATAAATTTTTGTAAGAAATACAAATATTTGGAAACAGAAACCTATTATTTTAAATGGTTGTTTTATCATTTACGAACAAATGTTGCATTATTCAAAAGGCAAGGGTGCACAAAAGTCTATATATTTTAGTTGCTGGGCCTCCTTCCCATCACACGCACTTTTCCGTCTGAGACATGGCGAGAGAGGGAGAGCCCAAAATTACTTTTTGTGCGTTCTCTTCTCCCGACTGAGAGCGCGTCGCTTTGCCGCCGTTGCGCTCAGCTCTGCCGGCGTCGCTGGCTTCTCTGCCGACGTCGCAGTCGGCTTCGTGATGATTGGGCGCTTAACTCAATTGTGGAACTGCAGGGTAGTTGCCGGCCGAACTTAGCGGCAAAGAAAAAAGCCCAGCCGGCGCTCAGAGAGAGCAAACTGCGCCGAGAAATGAGAGCAATGGAGAGAGAACAAAGTGCTCGGCTAACTTATTTTAAATTTTGTTATATTTTTTGTTAAATTTTGGGTATCTGATAGTCGAGCTACTCGACTATAGCGTTCTTCCATGTTAAAAACAGATTTCGTTGCTCCTCTGCTACATCCAGGGCAGACTTTGACTTAACTGCCTCGGCGTATGCACTTTGACGTGTCAATTACGGTCAGTAAATATCTAAAACCCTTATTTTCTTTCAAAAACGGTATCATTTCAACTAAATCAATTTGCCATGTGTCATTTATCCCGTTTTGAACAAACTTTCGCCGTATAAAGTTTTTTCGCGCTGCCTTATGAATTTCATCGACAACTTGTTGTTTGCTCATCTTAAGGTGTTGATTTATTAGTGTTATTTTTTATTTGATGACGATGGTTGCTTAGTCAATAATGCTTGCTTATATACAAGAACATCCCTTTTTATTTCTGAACGCATCTTTTTGAAATTTCAAAACATAATCGTGTTAAATCTATTTGCACATCCTTATCATAGGTACTTTCTAAATCAGATAGTTGAATATCAAAATTTTGTAAAGATACACACTTAGGAATAATATGATTATTGTAAAGATATATTACTTGTTGTCTTAATATGGAGTTCCAACATAAAAATGTAGTAAAAAATATGCATAATCTTAGTAATGATCTCCAGGATTCACAATCGAACTCAATTTTGTTACCATACTGATTAATCACAAAAACGTACTGATTATCTGATTTCCTAAATCTAAAGTTACATTTTATGGAGTGCAAGCACGGATGATCAATAATTGTATCAGGCATCAGGTTTCAACTGAATAAATTCCTTATCCGTAAGCAGTTGCATCCATTCGTCTTTGTCAAATCCAATGAAATTATTTTTACTTTGCTGCATCCAAACCATCGGCAAAAATTTTCGAGTAGTTGACAGACCACATTTCAATTTTAAGTTATGAACAACATAATACTCGAATCCAAAAATGACTTCGTGGTCCTGTTTCTTTCGAGAAGTTTTATTTCTTTTAGTTACACACATGTCCATCAGGTAAGACTACTTTAAATAAACTGTAAATATGTTCTAGTCTTACCGGTATATAAAGGAGAAAGCCCTAGCAAGCACACCCTCAGTTGATTAAAAAATCTCAACCAATGATGAACACAGTATATCGTAATTCAAGCATTATAGTAGATTTTCAATATGTACTTGGTAACAACAAACAAGTTTTCGTTAAGGAGCTGGCGTTTATGCCTGCTGGAACTGTTATACCTAATTTTTTCCATTTCAAACCGCCATATAACATAAAAGAATTGGATAATGGAGCTCTTAAGCAGCAGCACCTTAACCAGCAGAACGTAAACTGATTGGATTGGTCAGCTGGAGGTATTCCATACACAAGTCTTGAAGAAATACTCACACCACTCAATAAGTATCACACAGTTCTTGTTCGTGGTGAAATTAAAAAGAATTTTTTAATCAAATATTTATCAACAAACATAATCGATATAGATATTCGAAGAAGTTTAACTCAACTACTCAATTTTTTTACGAATTGTAGAATACACAAGAAAAAACTTCCACTTCGATGTTCATTAAATAATTTATTTAAGCTGTTTGTATTCTTAGAAAACACCAATTATGAAATATATCGTAGTGGTGACACATGTGTTTAAAATTTAGTAAAAAGAAATTCATGGTCCTATCAGGTTGTCTCTTATTATGGATTCTTTTAAGAGATTTTTTGGAAATGATCCCCGTAAAAATGTATACACGCGGGTATTTACCCTGCAGTACCATTCAGCGCTTATTGAGCACTCAATCACTGCAAAAAGCTCATCACTCAGCGCTCAATGAGCGCACAATTTGTATGGAGCTATGTGCTGAAATTAACATAGGCATGTCCTAGGGTTCATCAGTGCTCAAAAAATAGCACGCATTGAGCGCTTTTTTGAGCACCCTCTTGAGCGCTCGATTGAGCAGCGGTAAAAGCACACATTCAGCACACGTTAAGCGCTCATTCAAGCAGCGAAAAAGCGCACTTTCAGCGCTTAGCAGCAAATAAAATTTCAGTTGTAATTTTTATTTTTTTTTGTTTATTTTAAAATTTGAGCTCGGGGGTTTCCGGTGTTATCGGGGTCGCTGGCACCTCCTTCTCAGCATCTGGTGCCGGCGTTGCCTTTTTTTTGGTACAACTCAAGTTTTTAACGCACCGCATTGCCTTCTGCAGCGCCTTTTCGGGAGGCTCCGAGGGATCCACCAGGGCGATTGCATCTAGTATTAGAAAAAAATTAGTTTTAAAAATAAAACAAGACGAGAATAAAAACGAGTGACCGAAAATAATCGTTATTTGTAAGATATATTTATAATAAAAGAAATGTTATCTTTGGCATTCAATGTAAAAATCCCAGAAGTCTTTTAAAAATTAAACTTACAAACAATAGTTTTCAGCCTCAACAAAAATTTACTTAATAGGGCACGGCGAAATTTGGGTAGTCTGAGCCTCTTCTTGTTTTGCCCCCCTCCAAGTTGTGGGACAGAACAAGTTCCTCGGATAATATGCTTAAGATGGAACGACTTAGCCTTCCATTTTTTTTATAGATTTACCATCAGCCTTGTCTAAAAATATAAGAAAATTAATAAAATATCGAGAAGAAATTTGCAAACTTTTGTTTTCGGTCACTTGATCTATTTTATTTTGTTGTAAAAAATTATTTATGTATTTTTTTTATTATTTATTAAATCGTTTATTTATTTTGCAGATGCGGAAAAAATACCACTTTTCCAGGGACGGAAAATTAGAGATGTTTGAGATTTTTATTTAAATAGTCATGTAAACGAACATGACTTACACAAAAATAAAAATTGTGCTTTAATATTATTAATACAAAAAATCATAAGTTATAAAACCGAACATCTCATATTTTTGGTCCCTAGGAACTTATCACTCAATAAGATTTTCAAATTTTTTCACAGATTCATTAATTTGTTTATTTATATGCATCGTTTGTTGTTTTTCACGTCAAAAATTAATATTTTTCACAGCTATTTTTTTTTTTGGGAATCTTCTATTTTCCATTTTTTCAATATACTTTAACTTGTTTTTACTCTCACTGATTAAATAAATATTGGTCTGCGACAGACTTACCTGAGAATCGTATAGGTATCACTTTTAAACCACTGGTTTATTTTATTTAACTACCTTAATTGCGTGCAATTCTAACTCCTTCATATAAGTAAACCCAAGTGAAAAAGACGAAAAAAGTAGCGTGCCTTCCAGAAAAACAACAAGCAACAACAACAACGGTTCCGCTAATCCGTTGTTGTTCTGTTTTTTTGGCATGTCCCGTTTGGTCTATGCATCTTGCACATAAAAGCAGGGTATTTATAGACATATCCGACTATGCAAATCGGTTTATAAAAATATATTCTTAAAACTTCACATATTATTAAATAATATTAATAAACCTATAAATTTGTTTAAGAAATACAAATATTTTAAAACAGAAACCTTTTATTTTAAATGGTTCTTTTATCATTTACGAACAAATGTCGCATTATTCAAAAGGCAAGGGTGCACAAAAGTCTATATATTTTAGTTGCTGGGCCTCCTTCCCATCACGCGCACTTTTTCGTCTGAGACTTGACGAGAGAGGGAGAGCCCAAAATTACTTTTTTGTGCGTTCTCTTTGCGGACCCGACTGAGAGCGCGTCGCTTTGCCGCCGTTGCGCTCAGCTCTGCCGGCGTCGCTGGCTTCTCTGCCGACGTCGCAGTCGGCTTCGTGATGATTGGGCGCTTAACTCAATTGTGGAACTGCAGGGTACATACACACACATACACGCGTAAGAACATTTCGCATTGTCTGGCTCTGACGTCATAGCTTTTTTCTTTTGAGGTTTGTGGGCGTTAGAGAGGGCGTAGCAAAATTTTTTTTTGGTCAACCGATAGGTATTGACAAGACTAATACATTTCAGTTAAAATTTTCTATCTAGCATCAAAACTGTAGGAGTTACATTTTAGGGCGGTTTGTGGGCGTTAGAGTGGGCGTGGCAGTCTACTGAAACAAACTTGCGCTGCGTAAGAAGCTCAGGAATCTGTACGCCTAATCTCAATAGCCTAGCTCTCATAGTTTCCGAGATCTCAGCGTTCATCCGGACAGACGGACATGGCTAGATCGACTCGGCTAGTGATCCTGATCAAGAATATATATACTTTATGGGGTCGGAAACGCTTCCTTCTGCCTGTTACATACTTTCCGACGAATCTAGTATACCCTTTTACTCTACGAGTAACGGGTATAAAAAGAGTAAAAGTACACCCAAGAACATTCAGTCAGATCATGGGAAAGAATTTTTTAATTCCACTTTTAGGAAATTAATGGATAAATTTGACATAAATCATTATCATTATCGCTTTAATAGAACATTAAAAAATCGTATGTGGAAAATGTTTAGTATGCAGGGTAAATATAAGTGGATTCATAACATCAATTATCTCGTAAATCAATACAATAATTCAAATCACCGAACAATTAAAATGAAGCCTATAGATGTCTGCACGAAAAATGAAGAGTTTTTTTTAAAATCGGTATATAATATACCAAAAATATTTCCAAAACATAAATTTTTAGTATGTGATTTTGTTAGAATAAGTAAATACAAGGGAGCATTTATGAAGGGATTCGAACCTAATTGGACCACAGAAGTTTTTAAAGTTTTAAAAGTCAAGTCTACATACCCCGTAACATATGAAATACAAGATTATATGGGTACCATTATTAATGGGTCATTTTATGAAGAGGAACTTCAAAAAGTGAAAGACAAAAATGCTTTCCTAGTAGAGAAAATACTAAAAAGGAAAAATAATCAAGTGCTTGTAAAATGGAGCGGTTTCGATTCCAGCCACAACTCATGGATATCTGTAAATGACCTGCTAAAGTAATAAAACGCAACAATAACAAGTTTAATTTTTTATCTATTTATCTACAAATTTTTATTCTTATAATATAAACATATAAACATTTATTTAATAACGGGTTTAATTTTGGCTACTACTTCTTATATGTTCAATATTATAATGACCATGAGCCAATGTATTACAGTTATCTGGTAAAATAGATCTCTTATCATCCTTTTAATTAAGACTTATTTTGTTCATAATTTCAGTATAGAGGATGTGCGACCTACTTCGAATAACTCGCTGGGATCCATAAAATGTTTTATTATATTTTATACATTCTATATAATCTTCATGATTCAGTTTTTTAATAACTGATTTTTTAGCTCCTTTAATTTTTTTATACATTCGTTTTCGTTTCCTTCCTTATCAACTAAACAAGAGTATGCCTTAGCCTTAAGTCCAGCAAAAGAAGTCATAACCCTACCTGCATGTTCATCCTTCATTTTTCCAGGTTCCCTATTATTAGCTTGAACTATATTAAATTGGTTTTCTAGTTTATAATTTGAGGTATCGAATCGTTCAGGATTTTCTTTTATAGTTTCGTAAAAGTCTTCCTCTGAAGATAAAATAAATGAATCTGTATCCATATAAATTATTTTCGAAGAAGGACTTTTAAGTAATAGAAAATTATAATAAAATTCATACATAATAATAGTATATTTCTACGCTTGGCGACATTTTCCATTGTTTTGCCGTATACTGCATTATTCGTTAACTTAAAAAAATGTTTTTCAAAATAATTTTCGGCTAGTTTTCTTTGATCAGTGCTGATTGTGTAAAAGACAAAACCCTATGTATTTTTTTTACAATTAAACCATACAAAGTTGAAGCTGTTTTAAGTGGATAATGTATTCGCATTTATTCGATAAATCAGCTATAAGTTTTTTCTGCTTACCTCCTGGAGGAACTTTGTTTTCTGGACAGAAAGGCAAGTAGTTATGTGAGTCATGCCGATCAGTAGGATATTCTAAATCCACTTCTAATATATATCCTACATTTCCCTCAGCAGAAATATATTTATAATCGAACGATTCCAATTGATCATTACTTATAAATTTAAATCCTGAAAGCGGTAAGGGCCCAACCATATAAATTATTTGCATCAATATAGCTGAGGTAGTTATTTGGTTTACTTGAATCAAACTTAGTTATATATTTATTATTAGCTATAGAAATTCTTTGGGTACATTGAGTTAACCCACCCCTTATCGCTCTTTTTAAAAAGTTGTACATGTCTCCGTCGCTAATAAGTTTTAAATTTACATTAGTATACTTGAGCATAGCATCCCAAGATATTGACGGTGCTGTAACATAGTTAATAGGGTCAAGCTTATAAATTTTCTGACAAATTTTTCTAAAATTTTCGAAAACATCGGTCAAAATTAAAACATCACTTTCTAAATAAAGTTTTATATAATCTTTTATAGTATTACAGTTGAAAGTTTTCCAAACCTTTTGTGCAAAATTGTAATCATCTATACTACAATTTTCTTCGCTGAGAGAATTGTAAAAACTATCAATGTCAGGAATCTGGGTATTCTCAAATTTTTCAAAACTATCTAAATAGTCGTAAGGGAAAACACCCTTCCTACGCATTTGCTTAAATTTTTCTCCCTGGAATTTAGTACTTAGAATTTTAAAATCTTTGTCCTCCATGTAGCTCGATAGTTTTTCTAAACTAGAATTTAAAAATCTAATCGAATCGATATATCTTATTTTATATCTATTTGATGCATTTATTTTAATTGTCTGCCCTAGCGCTTTATAAAGCTCTTTATTACAGGGTATGGGGCTTAAGTCTCCTTCTAATTCAGTAATGAATAAATGTATGTCATATTTAGATAAGTTATGAAATACTACAGGAAAGAAGGGATCACTTAATTTGTACTTTTGCTTACAATTTTTATGAATGTGACCCATGTATTTTCCAGAAAATTGATCAAAATATTTGTCCAGGTCGTCAACGTTTATTTCCTTTTCACAGGCACAGCAGTAGTAGATTAATACGGGAGCTGGCTCACTAGGTAATAAATCATGTCAAAAAAGGAGGTGGGGGTGACCCTAATTAGTCACGCATGGTTGCACACAGGTGTTCTAATGACCTAATTAGCATAATTAAGTCAAAAAGGGGGGTGTTGCTGACCCTAATTAGTCACGCATGGTTGCACACAGGTGTTCTAATGACCTAATTAGCATAATTAAGTCAAAAAGGGGGGTGTTGCTGACCCTAGTTAGATGAGCATGGTTGCACACAGGTCACTTAATGAGGTTAGAAAGTGGTGTGTAGGAGTGTGAGAGAGTGGTGTTTTGATATGTCTTGTTTTGTCTTGTCTTTTTCTCACGCTAAAGGTGCGTGTGTGATAGGGGTGTTTTGTCATGCGTGGGATTTTGTGGAGTGCAATGGTTGCACACAGGTCACTATGTTGCTACTAACTTGGGTTAGAACGCGTTATGCGTGGGCGTTTTGTTGAGTCAATTAGGGTTGTAGGTGACACCTGGCTTGCGTGTGTGATAGGAGGTGTCTTGTCATGCGTAGGATTTTGTGGAGTGCAATGGTTGCACACAGGTCACTATGTTGCTTCTAACTTGGGTTAGAAGGCGTTATGCGTGGGCGTTTTGTTGAGTCAATTAGGGTTGTAGGTGACACCTGGCTTGCGTGTGTGATAGGAGGTGTCTTGTCATGCGTAGGATTTTGTGGAGTGCAATGGTTGCACACAGGTCACTATGTTGCTTCTAACTTGCGTTAGAACCCGTTATGCGTGGGCGTTTTGTTGATTCAATTAGGGTTGTAGTGACACCTGTCTACGGTCTTGTAGTCAAAAGGTGTTGGTTTGAGGGATATTAGACCGCATACATTTGTGGTGTTGGTTTGAGGGATATTAGACCGCATACTTTTGTGGTGTGAAACAAGCGTGAGTTCGGTAACCTTCTCCTCTTTAGCGAGCATTAGATGGGAAAGTGAGCGTAGGAGTGTAAGAGGGGTGTTGTTGGTGGTGGTCCCTAACAAAAACGTTGTTTTGTTATGCGTAGGCGTTTTGTTGATTCAATTAGGGATAGTTTTAATAGGTTAGATTCAATTAGGGTTGTAGTTGACATCTGTTAGTGTAACCTGTCTACGGTCTTGTGGTAAAAATGGTGATTGTGGTGGTGGTTCCTAACAAAACAAAAACAAATGAGATCGTTTATTTAGTCAAATACGTTTTTCTTTAATCAAATTTGAAAATTTTTTCTCACGCGCTTATAGAAAGAGAAAACGGTTACCTTCTAAGTTTTCAAAAATGTATGTGTTAAGGAAAAATGTGGATAGTAGTTCAGTTTTAGAAAACTATTCGTTTTACAAGGGGTGTTTTGTCATGCGTATGAATTTGTAAAATTATATTTAGGCGGAGGAGGAGGAGGAAGGGAAGTTGTTTTGTTATGCGTGGGCGTTTTGTTGATTCAATTAGGGTTGTAGGTGACATCTGTCTACGGTCTTGTGGTCAAAAGGTGTTGGTTTGAGGGATATTAGACCGCATACTTTTGTGGTGTGAAACAAGCGTGAGTTCGATAACCTCCCCCTCTTTAGCGAGCATTAGATGGGAAAGTGAGCGTAGGAGTGTAAGAGGGGTGTTGGTGGTGGTGGTGGTTCCTAACAGAATATACACAAAAACGTTGTTTTGTTATGCGTGGGCTTTTTTTTTTTGTTTCAATTAGGGTTTTAGATGAAATCTATTAGTGTAATCTGTCTACGGTCTTGTGGTCAAAATGGTGGTGGTGGTTGTGGTTCCTAACAGAATATACATGAAAACAAATGAGATCGTTTATTTAGTCAAATACGTTTTTATTTAATCATATTTGAAAATTTTTTCTCACGCGCTTATTGAAAGAGAAAACGGTTTCCTTTTAAGTTTTCAAAAAATGTATGTGTTAAGGAGAAATGTGGTTCTACGTTCTGAATTTTCCTGGTTGATGAGTTTACAAAACCTAAAACAGTACAAAATTTAAATCGAAAGACAAAAGATGACTGAAATCAACAGCCAAATCAACCACTCTGACTTTAAAATAAATGAAGATTTGTTGATTGAAATAAAAATCTTTAAGGAAATTTTAAAGGTTTCCAAGGAGTTGCGACGGGAATTCGATAGTATCTATTACGATACTATAGAAGAGTTGGAAATCCTGAAATGGCGCTTGGTGGATTTGCAGAGCGAAAACAATATCGATTCCCACCTCTTTGATATTGAAAACGTGGAAAATCGAATCACCGAGCTTATGATGGAGACAACCAAATTACAACACCAAATTGATCTTCACGATGCGGAAATCGAAAATAATCCGCTGTCACGACTGCTACTGGAAGTTAAGGAGATGTTTTTTCGTATAAGGGATTCAATATCAGACTTAGAATGTCTTAAACTTAATGGTGAGGCAGACCAATGTGAGTTGGTCAGCGCTATGTCTCGCGAGGACGACCCTATCTTAATATTTAATCTTAAAAATAGATATGATGCAATATCATGTAATATTAATAATTGGGAAACTCTATTGATAAATCTAAAAAATTGTAAGATATATTGTGAATATTATTTGAATGCGATTAATGAATAATTTTCTGAAATAAATAATTTTGAAAACATACAAAGAAGAATTATGTATTATTCATATTATCACAAAAACATTATTATCTCTGTTGGCTTAATAATTTTTAATAATTTAATTCTAAGAATAAAATGAACCCCAAAACCAGTTTTTGAAATTTTTTAATATTGATTAGAAGAAGAGAGACGGAAATATATTGTGCATTACAGATACCTTGAGAGTCAGTTCTATGAGGTTGTAAACCAGTGTCTGAATGGTATGGAGTTGGCAGCCATTTGTTAAAAATTGGTATTTACCAGCGGGAATCTGTGAAATCAATAGATTAGAAAATTAAACTGCAAATACTAAACTCTTCTCCAGGGATTGTAGATGGTAAATTGAATAGCAGGTAAATCTTGTCTTTTTAGAGTCTGATATCTTTGACTATATTCTGCTAGTTACATGTTATGAGTTATTATCTGGGATTTCGGGTGCTCAATAATCCCATAAAATTATAAAAGTTTAACAACCTACTGTTAGGAAAAGATCAGAAATATAACGAAAATAAAGTAGAGGATGCCATAAAAGAGGGAGGTCAGAACCAGTTTACAAATTGTGTACATTGCTTAGAAAGAAAAAGAGAAAATCAAAAGAAATGTACAGTTTAGGTAGCTGGGGCAGCCATTGGAAAAGTGAAATCTGTTACAGTGGTGGTTGTGGCTAGGGGTTGAAGCATGCAATACAATTCTAAACCTGATGGATAAAAGGATGTTAGTTAGAGAAGGATGGAAATATCTTAATTATGAATTACAAGTATCCATCTATGTTGCGGAGGTTGGTCGGGGTTGACAAACCATCATTATTAAATATGAGGAACATACATTTCACCGGTGGGGAATAAGAGGGATCCAAAAGATCAATTTTATGAGAGAAGACTAATACTGTTTTTGGTAAATTAAATAGACACATGAAAACTTATTACTCAATTAGTTAGTTAGAGAATAGTTAGAGAGTTAGTTAGTTAGAGAATATCATACAACTAGATTTATCAAGCATTTTGATGGAAAAATCAAAGCATTGAATTAATATATATTTTTTTATTATCCAAATAGAAGAAATTTCGTATTTGGTCAAGGGATAATATTCCATGAATTTTTCCATTACCTTGACCTTTGCGCCTGCATCAAGGCATTTTAGCAATCCTTTGTAACAACTATTTGTGTTGTTGGTAACAGTTATAAATTTGTTTGCAAATAAAAAATACTTTCCTAATTATATATTTTATGACCTCTTTTATGAAGGGATAATATTCCATGAATTTTTTCCAATACCTTGACCTTTGCGCCTGCGTCGAGGTATTTAAGCAAATCCTTTGGAACAAGTACTAGTGTTGTTGGTAACAGTTATAAATTGTTCGCAAATAAAAAATACTTTCCTAATTATATATTTTATGACCTTTTTTTATGACCTTTGCGCCTGCGTCGAGGCATTTTAGCAATCCTTTACACCACCATCGGTGTTTATTGTAGGTAACCAACTTGACTCTGGGGTTATGGTACGGTTAGCAATGGGTGGTTTGCTTAATGGGATTTAAATTATCGGTGACATTTTTGGAGAAAGGATACAATTGGTCATTTAGGTGTGGGTATACACATTTGTTATGGTGATAGAAAATGGGATAATCACAGTGTTTTTTGTTTTTTACTGTATTACGTCGGAGCGATTTCAATTACTTTCACAATTATAGTTAGTTTTAAATCGTTTTTGACATTCATATATTTTGTTCTTTCTAGACATTTTATTGTAGCTAATAACTATAGTTATGGGATGTAAGGCTAGCTATCGTAGTTAAGATTTAATTTATTATACCTACATAAGATGAAAGAACATTAAAAATGGAAATGTTTTATTTTAACAATATACTAGTTAAAGTGGATGATATTAATATATATTCTTAGTATCTGTCATTATGAATCAAAATTGTTTATCAAAACAGCTTCTAAACAGCTTTTAGACAGCTTGTGAACAATTTATTTCTTAATTAGTTTTACAATCACAGGATAAATCTTCCCCCAACATAATCGGATATGTTCCTCTAAGTTTTATATATAAATCTTGAGATATTTTGGCTTTGCGTTCTTTCTCACGTACATAGCAAACACATTGAAAATCAGAGTGTAAGTTTTTACTTCACATCGAAAGTCGTCTAGTGGTCAGGAATTTTTGATCGTTCTTAACAAAAGACTACAAAAGCTCGTAGACGTTAATAACAACTTGTAACCAGCTAATAATAATAAGTAAACATCAAGTAAACAGATACTAAACATATAGAAACCAGATACTAAACAGCTAGTAAACAACTTGTATACATCTACTAAACATATAGAAACCAGATACTAAATAGCTAGTAAGCAACTTGGATACATCTGGTAAACAACTTGTATACATCTACTAAACATATAGAAACCAGATACTAAACATCTTGTATACATCTACTAAACATATAGTAACCAGCTAATATAAACTAGTAAGCAACTAATAGACATTTACCAAGCAGATAGTAACCATCTAAGAATAGCTCATAACAGTTAATAACAGCTAGTAATCAAAGTCCAAGCAGCTCATCATGAATCACGAAAACCAGATGAGTATTGTAATTAAAGAGTTTATTAAACTTATTCAGAATCTTAGACAATGATGTCATACTCATACAAATAGTATACAAATAGAACAGAACTAGAAAACTAGAACTAGAAAAATAGTTGACATCTGAGAAAGATTACATTGTGAGAACTATTTTACATCTATCTATGGGAACCAAGCGAAAATCTGCGTTTGGAACGAAGATTAATAACCGACATGTTTCTTACAGAGGGATGGAGTAAGAAAATTAATTATATACAAATATATATTAAATATAATTAATTATGAATTTAATGAAATATGTTTACCATAATAAAATATATAAAAAAATATTGAGTGATCCTAAAAATTTTGTTGCTGACTGTAATTAAAACTACAGGTACAAATGAAGGGGAAGTATTTTATTCAATGTCCTTGGGTCTTGGACATGTGACTTTGATGACGGTAAGGTAATGATAGTTCACTGCAAGTGTGATTGGCTATCACATCTTAGAAACTTTAACTTGTGTACTTTGATAATTCTTAATAAGAGACTATAGCAACTATAATACTTGTTAACATTTAGTTACCATCTAAAACCAAGTACTTTACAGATACTGTACAGATAGTAACCATCCAAAACCAAGTACTGTACAGGTACTATACAAAAGTAACCATCCAAAAACAAGACTAAACAGAAAGTAACCATCAAAATACTGCTAGGTAACAACTAAATACAACGTGTTCAACGTGTCAAGTCGATGTCAATATGAGTACTACCCTAAAAAATTATATATCTCTGGATAATCTTCAAGGTCAAAATCTATTAAATTCCGGATGGAGCAGTGGAGATGAAATTTTGTACGGGACCCACCTTTAACTTTTCTGTACCATTAAAAAATTTGTTGGGATTTGCTGAGGATTATAAAAAAGTTTTGTTAAATTGTAAACACGAACTAGTGTTGATGCTAACTAAGAATCTCGGTGAATCTTGAACAAACCAGAAATGAACAAACTTTTAAACTGGAAATTACGAATAAAACCTGGAAAGTTCCCCATGTAACTCTGAGCGATTTTACAAAAATTAAGATGTACGATATTATTAAAAGTGGTCTTAACCTACCAATCGCATTCCAGAGTTGGGATTTACATGTTAACCCCAAATTGGGTTTGGGAGTCAACAGAGCTGGAATGTGAAATTGTCGGCTAACCGCGAAAACCAAGATTTTCCATACTTGGATTTACACTAAATGGAGAACTTATCACAAATAACTTATCAAACTTGAAAGTTCACTTGAATTCTGAGTCATATCCATATGATAATCTGAATGTTGATTTTAGTAAGAATCAGTATGCTCAGCTGTATGAAATGTATACAAGATTTTAATCTAGTTACTATAATCGTGAATCACAACCATTTTTGACCCCAAATGAATTTAAATTGAAGAACCCTATTATTGTGGTTGATCTTCCATATCAAAACGAATCAGTAAAAATTGGTCTTATTGATGTGAGAATTTCAATAGAACTAAAGACACCAAGTCATGAAAATACCCAAATAGTACAACGAGTTGTTTAACATTAGAAAAATGTTGAAAGATACTGTTTCGGTTGATGTTCAAGGTTTCTTTGATAATAATAATAATATAATTCTAAAGGAAATTGGAATTGTATTCAAAAAGATCCAAGCTTGAATAATAGTTTTTTAATAGAACCACCATATGATTTTACTTTGCTAAATACAAAATCTCGAAAGACTGCAATTTGGTTAACCAATACACATCACAAAATTTTTTGGAACGATGGAGAAAATATTTTCCACAAACTCGAAAGTATCTAAGGACAATTACAAGCGGAAAACAAATTATTTGTAAAGGTGTGGAAAAGAAACGATTTCTACAGACGTTTTTTAGGAGTCGTCAGATCATTAATATCGAGGAAATGGGCTGTCCGTCATTAAACAGGTTTAAAGGAAACCGGTTTCCCTATTGTGAAACACACCTTAAGGGCGGAGTTTGTGCTCTTAGCAATGCATACATTATTTTGACATTTCTTAAAAGTAGCCCCAAAACAATAAAAAATTTTTTTTCATACGTCATTTTGAAGTGGAGACTAGATGTGTAAGGCCCTTTAAGAAAATAAAATTAATTTAATGAAATTTCATGAGGAAATTGACCAATTTATTATACAATTTAAAGGGTAGATAATTGGTCCGCACTTTCAATACCTTCTAAACACAAAAACTATGTTCATGAATCGAGGTGACATGATTTCAAGACTACGAATTATGGTGAACACTACGTTATGTAATCCATAATTGATTTCAGAAACGTGAGACTATATCATATAGCTGCGATCGGAAAATTTGTGGGAAAGTAATATGAAACAAATTATAGCTTCGGTATTTTTGACATACTTGGGGAATATCATTTTTTGTATTTTTCAGAATTTCGAATTAAATTTAATAATTATAACTGCAAGGGTATACAAACTTCGGCTAGCCGAAGTTAACTTCCGTTCTTGTTTTATATAATTATTGATCACCCCAAATCCTAGATACTAACTCATAACATGTAGTTAGCAGAATATAATCAAAGATATCAGACAATTAAAGAAAAGAACCGCTTAATATTTGCAGTTATATTTTCTAATTTATTGATTTCACAGATTCCCACCGATGAATACCAATTTATATCAAGGATGGTTGCCAACTCCATCCCATTTAGACACATTTACTCCTAAATTGAATCATGATTTACAGCGTCATAGAACAAAATATTTCCGTCTCTTTTCTATCAATGTTAAAAAATGTCTAAAACTGGTTTTGGAGATAATTTCATTCTTATAATTAAATTAGGAAAAATCATTAAACCAATAGAGAGAGAGAAATATATTATCATTTTGTTTTGTGTTAATATCCTAAGTGTTCAAACCAAAAGGGTGTTTAATTTCTGGGGGCAGTGACGAGCGGCAGATTTATCCAGATGTCTACAACTCGCGTGCTCGCACTGCCCTCTGCTCTCCGTCACCATCTCTCCCCTAAGCTATGGAGCGCTTTAATTATGTAAGGCTTTACTAGTTCAATTTTCAAAGTGACAATAAGAACCCCAACGTACTCCCGTGTGTTTCGTACCTGCGTTCTTGGGACTCCGTTGTTCTAATTTTAGCAATCAAGCCACCCCACCCGAACACCAAGAATAATACATAAATTATTTTTTCAAAATTATTTATTTCAGAAAATTATTCAATTATCGCATTCAAATAATTACCAGATTAAAAGGAACTACTATTTCGATAGTAGTGAACTTATACTAATATGCATTTATTTATTTATATTTTATATGATATTTGTTGAAAATGGTGATTATATATAATGATGATAATAAATATTATGAAATATGAATATCAACTCAAACCGAAAACAGATTCAGGGTTTAAGTACAGGTAAAACTTCATAACTACCTGTAAAACCTTAGACTATCTACATAACAACCCTTTTTTCTTTTTAACTTTTAGGTACTCTTATTTTAATATCATGTGTATCATTAATATATTATTTTTTATTCAATTTTTTATTTTCAGTGAGTAATTCATGTAAAGGTTCTGTAATAGGTTTAAAAGTTTCCTCCAAATTTGATACGTTCTAATTTTTTATTTGTTTCAATTCATCAAATTTTCTTTTTAATGAATATCTACTTTTCGTCAACTGTTCTAAAAGTTTACTCTTCATTGTTGTCGTTTTTTTTTATACTCATGTGCTACTGGGAAATATGTAGTATAATTTAAATATTTATAACAAAGGGTTGGAGTTTGAGTTTTATGAAATTTTATTTTTATTTTTATTTACCAAAAAAGATACATTAATAATATTAAAAATGAATACATTTTAAGCTTTATTTAATTCTAAATAGAGATTGTTATCAATTCTTTAAATAATACAAAAAAGATTATCCTTTATATATTCAATTGTTGAATCCTCTAAAGTTGAGTATCGTTCCGGTAAGTGGTTTTCTTACGTTGAGCTCGTCGAATAGGGTAGTACACCTCCGATTCCATCCTCGTCTTTGTTAAAATAGGTTTTGGTGCGTTACCATTAAAATCCTTGAGTACTTTCATCATTCCCGGATTGACCATTTGTAGTTGTTTCTTCTTTTAGTTGTTTTCGTTGTTTTTGTTGCTTTTACCTGTTTTTAGTAGTTGTAGCTGTTTTTGTTGTTGATTTTACTTGTTTTTTTAGCAGATGTAGCTGTTTTATTGTTGTTTTCAGCTGTTTTTAGCAGTTGTAGCTGTTTTTGTTGTTGCTTTTACCTGTTTTTTTTAGCAGTTGTAGCTGTTTTTGTTGTTGCTTTTACCTGTTTTTAGCAGTTGTAGCTGTTTTTGTTGTTAATTTTAGTTGTTTTTTAGCAGATGTAGCTGTTGTGTTGTTGTTTTCAGCTGTTTTTGACAGTTGTAGCTGTTGAGGAACGTTTTAGCTTGAAACTTTTAGGTTGAGACTGTTTGCAGGTGGTTTTTAAATGTGAGTTAGAATAACTTTTGATCGAGTTTTTCTACCTTGAGGTAAAATAACCCTCCCTTTTCTATCTCATTCTTGATTTAGAATCGACCAATCTGCCCTTTAAATTAAATTTGGAATACTGTTCTTTCGTTTGGAGTCTTCAGTATCAAGTGCACATTGACCGTATATAGTCCGTACAGAAACAATTTCTTCTTTTTGCCTTACGTGGTTTGAACTGGGATCAAAACGTCAGGTTGCCTTCTTACTCGAGTAGATTGCTTTTAATTAATTTGCCTAGTCTAGTAAGCCGTAGAACTACGCTTGGTACTATTTTTATGAATAATCTTATCAGAGGCGATATTGATTCTGTAGATTTGGTAAGCCGCCTTACTTTCAATGTTCCTGTTAGACTAATGCGAAACTACTATCCTATAAACTTGACACGATGTTCATCTAATTTTAGTCAGCATGAGCATTTTCGCGTTCTTTGTAATAATTATAACAACCTATATCATTTAATTTGTTCCTCAACCTCTATCCCTGTATTAAAACTAAAATCTTAGCTCATTTGCTTTAGTCTTGTTGATCTATGTTTTGTCCTGTCCTTGTTTGATCTATGTACCTTCCTCGCGAACCGTATTTGCCCGAAATAAAAATGGGCCCGCGCGTAACAAGCACGTGCTTGGTGTCGTTTGGGCCACTTGTTTGTACTGCTCTTAGTGCATCAACGTTCAACAAATATCAAATTGTATAATAAATTGGTCAATTTCCTCATGAAATTTCATTAAATTAATTTTATTTTCTTACAGGGCCTTACACATCTAGTCTCCACTTCAAAATGACGTATGAAAAAAAATTTTTTATTGTTTTGGGGCTACTTTTAAGAAATGTCAAAATAATGTATGCATTGCTAAGAGCACAAACTGCGCCCTTAAGGTGTGTTTCACAATAGGGAAACCGGTTTCCTTTAAACCTGTTTAATGACGGACAGCCCATTTCCTCGATATTAATGAGCTGACGACTCCTAAAAAACGTCTGTAGAAATCGTTTCTTTTCCACACCTTTACAAATAATTTGTTTTCCGCTTGTAATTGTCCTTAGATACTTTCGAGTTTGTGGAAAATATTTTCTCCATCGTTCCAAAAAATTTTGTGATGTGTATTGGTTAACCAAATTGCAGTCTTTCGAGATTTTGTATTTAGCAAAGTAAAATCATATGGTGGTTCTATTAAAAAACTATTATTCAAGCTTGGATCTTTTTGAATACAATTCCAATTTCCTTTAGAATTATATTATTATTATTATCAAAGAAACCTTGAACATCAACCGAAACAGTATCTTTCAACATTTTTCTAATGTTAAACAACTCGTTGTACTATTTAGGTATTTTCATGACTTGGTGTCTTTAGTTCTATTGAAATTCTCACATCAATAAGACCAATTTTTACTGATTCGTTTTGATATGAAAGAACAACCACAATAATAGGGTTCTTCAATTTAAATTCATTTGGGTCAAAAATGGTTGTGACTCACGATTATAGTAACTACATTAAAATCTTGTATACATTTCATACAGCTGAGCATACTGATTCTTACTAAAATCAACATTCAGATTATCATATGGATATGACTCAGAATTCAAGTGAACTTTCAAGTTTGATAAGTTATTTGTGATAAGTTCTCCATTTAGTGTAAATCCAAGTATGGAAAATCTTGGTTTTCGCGGTTAGCCGACAATTTCACATTCCAGCTCTGTTGACTCCCAAACCCAATTTGGGGTTAACATGTAAATCCCAACTCTGAAATGCGATTGGTAGGTTAAGACCACTTTTAATAATATCGTACATCTTAATTTTTGTAAAATCGCTCAGAGTTACATGGGGAATTTTCCAGGTTTTATTCGTAATTTCCAGTTTAAAAGTTTGTTCATTTCTGGTTTGTTCAAGACTCACCGAGATTCTTAGTTAGCATCAACACTAGTTCGTGTTTACAATTTAACAAAACTTTTTTATAATCCTCAGCAAATCCCAACAAATTTTTTAATGGTACAGAAAAGTTAAAGGTGGGTCCCGTACAAAATTTCATCTCCACTGCTCCATCCGGAATTTAATAGATTTTGACTTTGAAGATTATCCAGAGATATATAATTTTTTAGGGTAGTACTCATATTGACATCGACTTGACACGTTGAACACGTTGTATTTAGTTGTTACCTAGCAGTATTTTGATGGTTACTTTCTGTTTAGTCTTGTTTTTGGATGGTTACTTTTGTATAGTACCTGTACAGTACTTGGTTTTGGATGGTTACTATCTGTACAGTATCTGTAAAGTACTTGGTTTTAGATGGTAACTAAATGTTAACAAGTATTATAGTTGCTATAGTCTCTTATTAACACACAAGTTAAAGTTTCTAAGATGTGTTAGCCAATCACACTTGCAGTGAACTATCATTACCTTACCGTCATCAAAGTCACATGTCCAAGACCCAAGGACATTGAATAAAATACTTCCCCTTCATTTGTAATTAATTACAGTCAGCAACAAAATTTTTAGGATCACTCAACATTTTTTTATATATTTTATTATTGTAAACATATTTCATTAAATTCATAATTAATTATATTTAATATATATTTGTATATAATTAATTTTCTTACTCCATCCCTCTGTAAGAAACATGTCGGTTATTAATCTTCGTTCCAAACGCAGATTTTCGCTTGGTTCCCATAGATAGATGTAAAATAGTTCTCACAATGTAATCTTTCTCAGATGTCAACTATTTTTCTAGTTCTAGTTTTCTAGTTCTATTCTATTTATATACTATTTGTATGAGTATGACATCATTGTCTAAGATTCTGAATAAGTTTAATAAACTCTTTAATTACAATACTCATCTGGTTTTCGTGATTCATGATGAGCTGCTTGGACTTTGATTACTAGCTGTTATTAACTGTTATGAGCTATTCTTAGATGGTTACTATCTGCTTGGTAAATGTCTATTAGTTGCTTACTAGTTTATATTAGCTGGTTACTATATGTTTAGTAGATGTATACAAGATGTTTAGTATCTGGTTTCTATATGTTTAGTAGATGTATACAAGTTGTTTACCAGATGTATCCAAGTTGCTTACTAGCTATTTAGTATCTGGTTTCTATATGTTTAGTAGATGTATACAAGTTGTTTACTAGCTGTTTAGTATCTGGTTTCTATATGTTTAGTATCTGTTTACTTGATGTTTACTTATTATTATTAGCTGGTTACAAGTTGTTATTAACGTCTACGAGCTTTTGTAGTCTTTTGTTAAGAACGATCAAAAATTCCTGATCACTAGACGACTTTCGATGTGAAGTAAAAACTTACACTCTGATTTTCAATGTGTTTGCTATGTACGTGAGAAAGAACGCAAAGCCAAAATATCTCAAGATTTATATATAAAACTTAGAGGAACATATCCGATTATGTTGGGGGAAGATGTATCCTGTGATTGTAAAACTAATTAAGAAATAAATTGTTCACAAGCTGTCTAAAAGCTGTTTAGAAGCTGTTTTGATAAACAATTTTGATTCATAATGACAGATACTAAGAATATATATTAATATCATCCACTTTAACTAGTATATTGTTAAAATAAAACATTTCCATTTTTAATGTTCTTTTATCTTATGTAGGTATAATAAGTTAAATCTTAACTACGATAGCTAGCCTTACATCCCATAACTATAGTTATTAGCTACAATAAAATGTCTAGAAAGAACAAAATATATGAATGTCAAAAACGATTTAAAACTAACTATAATTGTGAAAGTAATTGAAATCGCTCCGACGTAATACAGTAAAAAACAAAAAACACTGTGATTATCCCATTTTCTATCACCATAACAAATGTGTATACCCACACCTAAATGACCAATTGTATCCTTTCTCCAAAAATGTCACCGATAATTTAAATCCCATTAAGCAAACCACCCATTGCTAACCGTACCATAACCCCAGAGTCAAGTTGGTTACCTACAATAAACACCGATGGTGGTGTAAAGGATTGCTAAAATGCCTCGACGCAGGCGCAAAGGTCATAAAAAAAGGTCATAAAATATATAATTAGGAAAGTATTTTTTATTTGCGAACAATTTATAACTGTTACCAACAACACTAGTACTTGTTCCAAAGGATTTGCTTAAATGCCTCGACGCAGGCGCAAAGGTCAAGGTATTGGAAAAAATTCATGGAATATTATCCCTTCATAAAAGAGGTCATAAAATATATAATTAGGAAAGTATTTTTTATTTGCGAACAATTTATAACTGTTACCAACAACACAAATAGTTGTTACAAAGGATTGCTAAAATGCCTTGATGCAGGCGCAAAGGTCAAGGTAATGGAAAAATTCATGGAATATTATCCCTTGACCAAATACGAAATTTCTTCTATTTGGATAATAAAAAAATATATATTAATTCAATGCTTTGATTTTTCCATCAAAATGCTTGATAAATCTAGTTGTATGATATTCTCTAACTAACTAACTCTCTAACTATTCTCTAACTAACTAATTGAGTAATAAGTTTTCATGTGTCTATTTAATTTACCAAAAACAGTATTAGTCTTCTCTCATAAAATTGATCTTTTGGATCCCTCTTATTCCCCACCGGTGAAATGTATGTTCCTCATATTTAATAATGATGGTTTGTCAACCCCGACCAACCTCCGCAACATAGATGGATACTTGTAATTCATATTTAAGATATTTCCATCCTTCTCTAACTAACATCCTTTTATCCATCATGTAAACAGGTTTAGAATTGTATTGCATGCTTCAACCCCTAGCCACAACCACCACTGTAACAGATTTCACTTTTCCAATGGCTGCCCCAGCTACCTAAACTGTACATATCTTTTGATTTTCTCTTTTTCTTTCTAAGCAATGTACACAATTTGTAAACTGGTTCTGACCTCCCTCTTTTATGGCATCCTCTACTTTATTTTCGTTATATTTCTGATCTTTTCCTAACAGTAGGTTGTTAAACTTTTATAATTTTATGGGATTATTGAGCACCCGAAATCCCAGATAATAACTCATAACATGTAACTAGCAGAATATAGTCAAAGATATCAGACTCTAAAAAGACAAGATTTACCTGCTATTCAATTTACCATCTACAATCCCTGGAGAAGAGTTTAGTATTTGCAGTTTAATTTTCTAAACTATTGATTTCACAGATTCCCGCTGGTAAATACCAATTTTTAACAAATGGCTGCCAACTCCATACCATTCAGACACTGGTGTACAACCTCATAGAACTGACTCTCAAGGTATCTGTAATGCAAAATATATTTCCGTCTCTCTTCTTCTAATCAATATTAAAAAATTTCAAAAACTGGTTTTGGGGTTCATTTTATTCTTAGAATTAAATTATTAAAAATTATTAAGCCAACAGAGATAATAATGTTTTTGTGATAATATCCCATGAATAATACCTAATTCTTCTTTGTATATTTTCAAAATTATTTATTTCAGAAAATTATTCATTAATCGCATTCAAATAATATTCATAATATATCTTACAATTTTCTAGATTTATCAATAGAGTTTCCCAATTATTAATATTACATGATATTGCATCATATCTATTTTTAAGATTAAATATTAAGATAGGGTCGTCCTCGCGAGACATAGCGCTGACCAACTCACACTGGTCTGCCTCACCATTAAGTTTAAGACATTCTAAGTCTGATATTGAATCCCTTATACGAAAAATCATCTCCTTAACTTCCAGTAGCAGTCGTGACAGCGGATTATTTTCGATTTCCGCATCGTGAAGATCAATTTGGTGTTGTAATTTGGTTGTCTCCATCATAAGCTCTGTGATTCGATTTTCCACGTTTTCAATATCAGAGAGATGGGAATCGATATTGTTTTCGCTCTGCAAATCCACCAAGCGCCATTTCAGGATTTCCAAATCTTCTATAGTATCGTAATAGATACTACCGAATTCCCGTCGCAACTCCTTGGAAACCTTTAAAATTTCCTTAAAGATTTTTATTTCAATCAACAAATCTTCATTTATTTTAAAGTCAGAGTGGTTGATTTGGCTGTTGATTTCAGTCATCTTTTGTCTTTCGATTTAAATTTTGTACTGTTTTAGGTTTTGTAAACTCATCAACCAGGAAAAGTCAGAACGTAGAACCACATTTCTCCTTAACACATACATTTTTTGAAAACTTAAAAGGAAACCGTTTTCTCTTTCTATAAGCGCGTGAGAAAAAATTTTCAAATATGATTAAATAAAAACGTATTTGACTAAATAAACGATCTCATTTGTTTTTATGTATATTCTGTTAGGAACCACAACCACCACCACCATTTTGACCACAAGACCGTAGACAGGTTACACTAATAGATTTCATCTAAAACCCTAATTGAAACAAAAAAAAAAAACGCCCACGCATAACAAAACAACGTTTTTGTGTATATTCTGTTAGGAACCACCACCACCACCAACACCCCTCTTACACTCCTACGCTCACTTTCCCATCTAATGCTCGCTAAAGAGGGGGAGGTTATCGAACTCACGCTTGTTTCACACCACAAAAGTATGCGGTCTAATATCCCTCAAACCAACACCTTTTGACCACAAGACCGTAGACAGATGTCACCTACAACCCTAATTGAATCAACAAAACGCCCACGCATAACAAAACAACTTCCCTTCCTCCTCCTCCTCCGCTTAAATATAATTTTACAAATTCATACGCATGACAAAACACCCCTTGTAAAACGAATAGTTTTCTAAAACTGAACTACTATCCACATTTTTCCTTAACACATACATTTTTGAAAACTTAGAAGGTAACCGTTTTCTCTTTCTATAAGCGCGTGAGAAAAATTTTCAAATTTGATTAAAGAAAAACGTATTTGACTAAATAAACGATCTCATTTGTTTTTGTTTTGTTAGGAACCACCACCACAATCACCATTTTTACCACAAGACCGTAGACAGGTTACACTAACAGATGTCAACTACAACCCTAATTGAATCTAACCTATTAAAACTATCCCTAATTGAATCAACAAAACGCCTACGCATAACAAAACAACGTTTTTGTTAGGAACCACCACCAACAACACCCCTCTTACACTCCTACGCTCACTTTCCCATCTAATGCTCGCTAAAGAGGAGAAGGTTACCGAACTCACGCTTGTTTCACACCACAAAAGTATGCGGTCTAATATCCCTCAAACCAACACCACAAATGTATGCGGTCTAATATCCCTCAAACCAACACCTTTTGACTACAAGACCGTAGACAGGTGTCACTACAACCCTAATTGAATCAACAAAACGCCCACGCATAACGGGTTCTAACGCAAGTTAGAAGCAACATAGTGACCTGTGTGCAACCATTGCACTCCACAAAATCCTACGCATGACAAGACACCTCCTATCACACACGCAAGCCAGGTGTCACCTACAACCCTAATTGACTCAACAAAACGCCCACGCATAACGCCTTCTAACCCAAGTTAGAAGCAACATAGTGACCTGTGTGCAACCATTGCACTCCACAAAATCCTACGCATGACAAGACACCTCCTATCACACACGCAAGCCAGGTGTCACCTACAACCCTAATTGACTCAACAAAACGCCCACGCATAACGCGTTCTAACCCAAGTTAGAAGCAACATAGTGACCTGTGTGCAACCATTGCACTCCACAAAATCCCACGCATGACAAAACACCCCTATCACACACGCACCTTTAGCGTGAGAAAAAGACAAGACAAAACAAGACATATCAAAACACCACTCTCTCACACTCCTACACACCACTTTCTAGCCTCATTAAGTGACCTGTGTGCAACCATGCTCATCTAACTAGGGTCAGCAACACCCCCTTTTTGACTTAATAATGCTAATTAGGTCATTAGAACACCTGTGTGCAACCATGCGTGACTAATTAGGGTCAGCAACACCCCCCTTTTTGACTTTATTATGCTAATTAGGTCATTAGAACACCTGTGTGCAACCATGCGTGACTAATTAGGGTCACCCCCACCTCCTTTTTTGACATGATTTATTACCAAGTGAGCCAGCTCCCGTATTAATATACTACTCACAGCAATTTCCTTCCTGTTCATGGATTGTGCTATCAATCGGGTTTTTGGGGGTCGACCAGTACATGTAAAACAAGCTCGTAGTGTTTTCCATTAGTGATTTGCAGAATTTTTGTATGAAGTCAGGGCCTATAAAATTATACAAAATTTGAATTAGTTTTTAAAATACTAAGAAATTAATTATTTGTTGTTTTTTACATACCTTCATATGTCCACAATTCGTTAAGATCCGAATTATATTTATGTGCTATATAAAATGATACGGCACATGCAGTATGCTTCTGCACTTTTGTTGTTGACGATGTTGAAGACGAATTTAGGCATGTTCTATAGTTTTCAGGAACAGCCTCAATATCGGCATATATCACCACCGGAGGAGATAATTTTTTGTGAAAGCCCTTGAATGAAGTTGTAGTATTTGGTTCAGGGTAAAACGAGGCCACTTTTCCTTATTCAAGTTTGTTGTGGGTAGTATTATTAACTGTGAAAAACCGTAGACAGTTATCACAAAAATATCCTCCTGTTTTGGCCTTGGAATGCTGTGAGAAGCATAATCTTTTTACACTTGTAATGTAAGAGTAATGCATACTTTCTTGGTTTACGTTATTTATTCCCAATATATTGATGTGGTTAGTTTGAATACATTTGGTTCTAAATTTGGACCGATAATTTTGTCACCATCAGCATCGATCTCATAAACATTTATACTAAAGTCTTTATTATTTTTCTCGAAATGGATAATCCCTTTATTCGTTATTGGAAACTCGATTCCTGAAAAATTCAATCTTATTCCGTCATATACAATTATTTCATTATTAATATTAATGTGGTAAGTTGTGGGCTTTGTCATTTTCTCTCGTGAATACTTTTTTTGCTTTGCTGTTGTAAAAGTAGCACTCTCATGAGTTTTGTTAGCTATGAATGCCAGTATGCACCATTTGAAGCAAAATACGTCAGTATTCTGTACGTTTATAAGTGCATTTCGAGCTCTTATATTCTTCGGGGCCTGAATGTATCCGCTAGCAGGAATGTTTTCTAGCTTTATTATAGTAATTTCAAAATAATTGAAATTTTTTATTGCCCAACCAGAGTCTTTTTCTTGAAACTCACTGCTCGATGCTAATAAGCTATCTACTGCCATATTTAGTTCATCGATAATGTTTTCATTTTGGTATACAGATTTATATGATGTCCCAAAGCGTTTTGTTGTTTCAACAGTAACTCCTTCGTCTGTTTGTTTAATATAGGTACCATAAACTCTTAGGTTGAATTTATTGGCTCTATATTCTATCATGCAATGCTTTATAATCTCAATTATATTTTTTTGGCAATGCTGATAAAAATCTTTTAAATCAATAGTGTTTTGGACTGTACTATTGATTCGATATGATTTGTCAGGAAAAACAGTTTGAGAGTTAAGAAGAAATATGTTTTCATTATTTTTTACTTCTCTGGCTGATGCATTTTTATGCTTATCGGTCAATATGTGTTGACGTTCCCTTGATGCAAGATATTTATCACCACAAGTAGGACATAAAAGTTCTAATTTTAAATCATTTTTATTTTCGCTAATCTTGCCTTTTTTTCCTTGGTTGAGTACTTCCTTACCCTCATCCATTCTCATCCGTTTGAGAGCATTTGATGATGTTGTGGGATGATCGTCCAGATGATTTTGCCTTCTGTTTTGTGGTTGCCGTTTTTCAACATTCATTAAAACATTGAATGCATTTATAGGTCCATTACAATTTTGATGGTGCTCGTCAAATTCATAACTATGAACTAAGGTAGAGCATAAGTCACACCTTATTTTTGATTTACACATTAAAACCTCGAAGGCATTCCGAGGCTTTGAGCACTGAGCATAATGAGCTTCAAACTCACTCATCTCCACATTTTTGGTGCACAAATCACAAGCAACGAATGACTCCATTTTTAGGGTTTTAGTTATAATATTTTTATTGAAAAATAAATATATTGTTATATGTTGTAATGTTGTTAGCAATTTTCACCCCTTCGTTAAAAAGGTAAAAAGCACGATAATGTTGTTAACAATTTTCACCCACTCGTTTAAAAGGTAAAAAGCACGATTAGAATTGTTAGGCGCGATTACAAGGACCGATGTGGATCTAGTTATTTTATTAGAATACAGTACTGAGGCATTTGAAGAACTGATTCTGAGCAATTTGAGTGGTGTCATTTTTATAGTCCAGAATGTTCACTTAACAGGTTTACATCTACAGGGAGTGCATACAGGCATGTTGTACTCCTAGAACCAATCCGATTGGTTCTCGAACATAAGGAGCAGCCCAATACCCCAGTAGAATGGTTATTAGAAGGAAAACGAACACAAGGATTGATAACAAGTTACCGGGGGTGAACGTGGAGTAGGAGCGGTCTGGATGTAGGTAAATATCGAAGGTGTGCAACTTCGACATAGGTTAAGGAAAGGCAATCTCTGTGTAAGCAAGATAGTAATAAATGGTCAGTTAAGCTCGGGCCAGCATTGGCATAAGATGTCGCGATGCAACCATTCGAATTTCCTAAGCCTTAAGCTAAGAGTAGCTATTAAAAGCGGTTGCGGAGGTTTTTTAGGCGGTTTTAAATGTATTTTGTATGAGTTGTTTTTAATTGCAAGCGTATACTCATCCCATAATCAGTGTGTTTGGTATTCCACGGAACCCTCCCGTTTTATTGCATTTCAAATATTGTGACCCCTCGTTATCTTCTGAGAATGAGCAGGAGAAAGTGAACGTGCGTACCCACGAACCCGAATCTCACCCCCTACCCTCGAGTCCTTGCTCATGACTGCTTGTGCGCGAAGGTGTGAAATTTTAATTTGGTGTGTTTTGTTCAAAATGTGCAATTTCACACCTTCGCGCACAAGCAGTCATGAGCAAGGACTCGAGGGTAGGGGGTGAGATTCGGGTTCGTGGGTACGCACGTTCACTTTCTCCTGCTCAGTCTCAGAAGATAACGAGGGGTCACAATATTTGAAATGCAATAAAACGGGAGGGTTCCGTGGAATACCAAACACACTGGTTATGGGATGAGTATACGCTTGCAATTAAAAACAATTCATACAAAATACATTTAAAACCGCCTAAAAAACCTCCGCAACCGCTTTTAATAGCTACATTTTTTATTTTTGTGCAAATCCAAAATCTATTTGAAGGTCCTGGAAATGTAAGACAATGTTAAACAGCTTAAAATAAGAAACATTAGATCTATCACTTTTGGAAAAACTAGCTAGTTTGCCGAAGAAACAGAGCTTAATTTTGTATAACCCTAACTTGTGAAGTACTGTACCTTAACTTGTATGTACGCTTTTTAAACACGATTTGTCTAAATACCACCGTTTAAAAATTATGGTTTAGAGTTTTTTTTTAAATTTGATTTTTTTAGCCCTTCTCCTGATTTTTTATAAACGGTTTTCACGATTTCAAATAAAATTTTAAGCCCTTGAGATTTCTCAACCTTTGGTTAACGACACATTCTTGAACAAAACACCGTTTCAAAGTTATTAATCAACAAAAATGACCACATTTACCTGTTCAGAGCATCCTACACTGCCTGAGTATTGAGCTTTTTTGTGCGAATCCAAAATCTATTTTAAGGTCCTGGAAATTTAAGATAATGTTAAACAGCTTAACATAAGAAACATTAGTTCTAGTACTTTTGGAAAAACTGGCTAGTTTACCGAGGAAACATATATAAATAGCTACAGGCTTGTGCTATGCGTCGTTAGAAAGGTATTTCGAAATACTATGTAGGCTTTTTAAACACGATTTGTCTAAATACCACCGTTTAAAAATTAAGCTTTGAAGTTTTTTTATATTAGATGATATTAAACAGCATAATATAAGAAACATTAGTTCTACCACTTTTGGAAAACTATATATAAATAGCTAAAGGTTGTATACCCGTAAGTTGTGAAGTACTGAAGCTAAAGGCTGGTGCTATACGTCGTTAGAAAGGTATTTCGAATTACTATGGACGCTTTTTAAACATGATTTGTCTAAATACCACCGTTTAAAAATTATGCTCTAAAGATTTTTTATATTACACTTTTTTAGCCTTTCTCCTGATTTTTCAAAAACCGTTTTAGTGATTTCAAAAAAAAATTTAAAGGTGTATAGCCCTTGAGATTTGTCAACTTTTGGTATACGACACATTCTTATACAAAACCCCCTTTATAAGTTATTAATCAACAAAACAGGCGACATTTACCAGTTCAGAGCATCCTTTACTGCCTGAGCATTAACCTTTTTTGCGCGAATCCAAAATCTATTTGAAGGTCCTGAAAATTTTAGATGATGTTAAATAGCCTAATATAAGAAACATTAGTTCTACCATTTTTGGAAAAGCTAGCTATTTTGCCGAGGAAACATATATAAATAGCTAGATTTTGTATACCCGTAACTTGTGAAGTACTGAATCTACAAGCTTGTGCTATACGTCATTAGAAAGGTTTTTCGAAATACTATGTACGCTTTTTAAACACGCTTTCTCTAAAAACCACCGTTAAAAAATATGGTCCAAAGTTTTTTTTATTTAGAATTTCTAGCCTTTTCCCTGAAAAGGCCCTTGAGATTTGTCAACTTTTGGTATGCGACACATTCTTATACAAAAACTCGTTTCAAAGTTATTAATCAACAGAAATGACCACATTTACCAGTTCAGAGCATCCCTTTCTGCCTGAGCATTGATCTTTTTTGTGCGAATCCAAAATCTATTTGAAGGTCCAGGAACAAAACGACAAAACAGCTACATATAGCTTAATTTTGTATATCCGTAACTTATGAAGTACTGAAAATACTGGCTTGTGCTACACGTCGTTAGAAAGGTATTTCGAATTACAACGTACGCTTTTTAAACACGATTTGTCTAAATAAAATTAAAAAATTATGTTTTAAAGTTTTTTTTTATATTACATTTTTTTAGCCTTACTCCTGATTTTTAAAAATCCGTTTTAGGGATTTCAAATAAAATTTTAAGGTGTGTAGCCCTTGAGATTTATCAACTTTTGGTATACGACACATTCTTATACAAAAACCCGTTTTAAAGTTATTAATCAACAAAAATCACCACATTTACCAGTTCAGAGCAAACTAGAGTAAACTAGCTAGTTTGCCAAGGAAACAGATATAAAAAGCTAAATTTTGTATACCCTTAAATTGTAAAGTTCTGTACCTTAACTTGTACGTACGCTTTTTAAACACGATTTGTCTAAATACCACTGTTTAAAAATTATGGCTTAAAGTGTTTTTTTAAATTAGATTTTTGAGCCTTTTTCCTGATTTTTTAAAAACGGTTTTAACGATTTCAAATAAAATTTTAAGGTGTATTGCCCTTGAGATTTCTCAACTTTTGGTGTACGAGACATTCTTGTACAAATACCCGTTTCAAAGGTATTAATCAACAAAAATAACCACATTTACCAGTTCAGAGCATCCGACACTGCCTGAGCATTGACGCTTGTTGAACACGATTTGTCTAAATACCACCGTTTAAAAATTATGGTCCAAAGTTTTATTCATTTAGATTTTTTTAGCCTTTCACTATGTACGCCTTTTAAACACGATTTGTCTAAATACCACCGTTAAAAATTATGGTTTAAAGTTTTTTTTATTATTATTTTTTAAAAACCATTATATTGATTTAAAATAAGATTTTAAGGTGTAAAGTCCTTGAGATTTCTCAACTTTTGGTATACGACACAAGTAGTAGGGAAATACGGGTTCTGGGACAATTAGCATATTAATGGCCCCCGCCCCATACTAATTAGCATATTCATGACCCCCGCCTATCACTAATTAACATATTAATGGCCCCCGCCTCTTCATTAATGTATGCGGGTTCTGGGACAATTAGCATAATCCATAAATTATCTGATTTTAAAAGGTTTAGATGTCATAAAAATGTCACGATCATATCCATAAAGAGTATACTAAATCGCCCCCCAACACCACACCACCATGTGACAATACTGATCACGTGACCTTTTTACCTCACTATCAGCAATTAATATTCAGCAGGTGTTGCTGTACACGGGAGAAAGGTCGCACACTTTCCCCACATCCCCATGTGACAATATTGATCATGTATCCTTTTCCTCATTATCAGCAATTAACACAGGTGTTGCTGTGCACGTGAGAAAGGTCGCAAACCCAAAACATCTAAAGCTGGTTGCCTTAGAGGGACATGTCCGATCATGTTGGGGAATAACGTTTCCTACGATTGTAAAACTAATTTAGAAATCAAAAGAACCCCAATAAAATAAATCCCACAAGTTAATGATTCTCAGATGTCGAATAATTTAAACAGACTTTTATTTTTCGCCCCAGAATGATTAACTGGTACATTTTTCAAGATCTCTCCTTTCTACATAAACATATCATAAAAGGGATTCAAGCCAGAGCTACCCGAACATGCGCACCTGTCTATTACCTGACCGCAATAAAAAAGACACATGCACAAGTCTGAAGGCGCACGCCCATTGACAAAATCATGAGCCTCACGCCAACGACCTCACGGCTGAGTGCTAGCTCTAATACGTTCCCATAATAGGGGTTAAAATCACGACCGCGCAACAACTCGCAAGTAGCCGACATATCTCAGTCAAGGAAATATTTTCCATTCTCCGTACCTGTAATTTTAACTCGAAATAAAATGTCAGAAGTTTATTTCGTACCATAATAATACATTTATTCATTTATTTTGGTATTGCGAACATTTTTGTTATATATAGAAATTAATTTTCTGCTTTGATTCCGGCGATTTGCATAGAAGAAGCAGGCGCACGTTTCCGACGTCATTTCTGGATTACAAAATGTAAAGTGTTCACCATAATTCGTAGTTTTGAGGTCATGTCAACCTCGATTCATGAACATAGTTTTTTGTGTTTAGAAGGTATTGAAAATGCTGACCAATTATCTCTCCTTTAAATTTTTCAATAAATTGGTCAATTTCCTCATGAAACTTAATTTGGTTAATTTTGGTTTCTTGCACATCTTTACACATCTAGTCTCAACTTTAAAATAATGTATAAAAATTATTTTATTGTTTTGAAGCTACTTTTAAAAAATGTTAAAATAATGTATGCATTGTTAAGAGCACAAACCCCGCCCTTAAGGTGTGTTTCACAATAGGGAAACCGGTTTCCTTTAAACCTGTTTAGTGACGGACAGCCCACTTCCTCGACATTAATGAGCTGACGGCTCCCAAAAAACGTCTGTAGAAATCGTTTCTTTTCGACCTTTACAAATAATTCGTTTTCCGCTTGTAATTGTCCTTAGATACTTTCGTGTTTGTGGAAAACTATTTTCTCCATCGTTCCAAAAAATGTTGTGATGTGTATTGGTTAACCAAATTGCAGTCTTTCGAGATTTTGTATTTAGCAAAGTAAAATCATATGTTGGTTCTATTAAAAAACTTTTATTCAAGTTTGGATCTTTTTCGAATACAATTCCAATTTCCTTTAGAATAAAATTATTATTATTATCAAAGAAACCTTGAACATCAATCGAAACAGTATCTTTCAACATTTTTCTAATGTTAAACAACTCGTTGTAGTAGTCCGTTTAGTGGGATACATTCAACTTAACGGTCTTGTATGAGGAGACAGTAAGCTTGGGTATTTTCATGACTTGGTGTCTTTAGTTCTATTGAAATTCTCACATCAATAAGACCAATTTTTACTGATTAACTTTAATATGAAAGATCAACCACAATAATAGGGGTCTTCAATTTAAATTCATTTGGGGTCAAAAATGGTTGTGATTCACGATTATAGTAACTAGATTGAAATCTTGTATACATTTCATACAGCTGAGCATACTGATTCTTACTAAAATCAACATTCAGATTATCATATGGATATGACTCAGAATTCAAGTGAACTCTCAAGTTCGATAAGTTATTTGTGATAAGTTCTCCATTTAGTGTAAATCCAATGATGGCAAATCTTGGTTTTTCGCTGTTAGCCGACAATTTCACATTTCAGCTCTGTTGACATATAAATCCCAACTCTGGAATGCGATTGGTAGGTTTACACAACTTTTAATAATATCGTACATCTTAATTTTTGTAAAATCGCTCAGAGTTACATGGGGAATTTTCCAGATTTTATTCGTAATTTCCAGTTTAAAAGTTTGTTCATTTCTGGTTTGTTCAAGATTCACCAAGATTCTTAGTTAGCATCAACACTTGTTCGTGTTTACAATTTAACAACAGAAAAATTTTAAGTGGGGATCCCATCCAGAATTTAATAGGTATTGACTTTGAAGATTATCCAGAGATATACAATTTTATACAACTTGACACGTTGGACTCGTTGTATTTAGTTGTTATTTAAAAGTATTTTGATGGTTACTTTCATTTTAGTGTTGTTTTTGGATGGTTACTTTTTGTATAGTACCTGTACAGTACTTGATTTTGGATGGTTACTATCTGTATAGTATCTGTAAAGTACTTAACTTTAGATGGTAACTAAACATTACCAAGTATTATGAGTTGCTATAGTCTCTTATTAAGAACTATCAAAGTACACAAGTTAAAGTTTCTAAGATGTGATAGCCAAACACACTTGCAGTGAACTATCATTACCTGCCCGTCATCAAAGTCACCTGCCCAAGACCCAAGGACATTGAATAAAATACCTGCCCGTCATCAAAGTCACATGCCCAAGACCCAAGGACATTGAATAAAATACTTCCCCTTCATTTGTACCTGGAGTTTTAATTACAGTCAGATACAAAATTTGTAGGATTATTCAATATTTCTTTATATATTTTATAATTGTAAACATATTGCATTAAATTCATAATTAGTAATATTTTACGTATATTTGTATATAATTAATTTTCTTACTTCATCCCTCTGTAAGAAACATGTCGCTTATTAATCTTCGTTCCAAGCCCAGATTTTCGCTTGGTTCCCATAGGTAGATGTAAAATAGTTATCATAATGTAATCTTTCTCAGATGCATTATTTGTTCCATCCCATAATAATATTGTAACATATTTCCAAGGCATCATTAGCTAGCATAGGAGCGCCTATCAATTTAATTTCTGATTCAAGTTTATGATAGAGGTGTTGGGACCTGGTAATATCGGTTTTTGTTGTCAACTATTTTTCTAGTTCTAGTTTTCTAATTCTATTCTATTTGTATAATATTTGTACGAGTAAGGCATCATTGTCTAAGATTCTGAATTAGTTTAATAAACTCTTTAATTACAATACTGATTAGCAGGTTACCATCTATTTAGTAGATGTATAGAAGTTGTTTAGTATCTGGTTTCTATATGTTTAATAGATGTACACAAGTTGTTTACTAGATGTATACAAGTTGTTTACTAGCTGTTTAGTATCTGGTTACTATATATTTAGTAGATGTATACAAGTTGTTTAGTATCTGGTTTCTATAAGCTTAATAGATGTATACAAGTGGTTTAGTAGATGTATACAAGTTGTTTACTAGCTGTTTAGTATCTGGTTTATATATGTTTAGTATCTTTTTACTTGATGTTTACTAATTATTATTAGCTGGTTACTAGTTGTTATTAACGTCTACGAGCTTTTATAGTCTTTTGTTAAGATTGATCAAAAATTCTTGATCACTAGACGACTTTCGATGTGAAGTAAAAACTTACACTCTGATTTTCAATGTGTTTGCTATGTACGTAAGAAAGAATCAAAGCCAAAATATCTCAAGATTGATATATAAATCTTGGAGGAACATGTCCGATTATGTTGGGGGAAGATGTATCCTGTGATTGTAAAACTAATAAAGAAATAAATTGTTCACAAGTTGTCTAAAAGCTGTGTAGAAGATGCTTTGATAAACAATTTTGATTCATAATTCCAGATATAAAGAATATATAATAATATCATCCACTTTCACTAGTATATTGTTAAAATAAAACATTTCAATTTTTCATGTTCTTTCATCTTATGTAGGTATAATAAATGTAATCTTAACTACAATAGATAGCCTTACATCCCATAACTATAGTTATTAACTACAATAAAATGTCTAGAAAGAACAAAATATATGAATGTCAAAAAACGATTTAAAACTAAGTATAATTAGGAAAGTAATTAAAATCGCTCCGGCGTAATACAGTAAAAAACAAAAAACAATGTGATTATACCATTTTCTATCACCATAACAAATGTGTATACCCACACCTAAATGACCAATTGTATCCTTTGTCCAAAAATGTCTGTGACTTTCACTTATAAATTTGTCACCGATAATTTAAATCCCATTAAGCAAACCACCCATTGCTAACCGTACCATAACCCCAGAGTCAAGTTGGTTACCTACAATAAACATAGGTGGTGGTGTAAGGAATTGCTAAAATGCCTCGACGCACTCGCAAATGTCATAAAAAATGATCATAAAAATATAATTAGGAAAGTATTTTTTATTTGCGAACCATTTATAACTGTTACCAACAACACAAATAGTTATGTTACAAAGGACTTGCTTAAATGCCTCGACGCAGGCGCAAAGGTCAAGGTATTGGAAAAAAATTCATGGAATATTATCCCTTCATAAAAGAGGTCATAAAATATATAATTGGGAAGTATTTTTTATTTGCAAACAATTTATAAATGCTACCAACAACACAAATAGTTGTTAGAAAGGATTGCTAAAATACTTTGATGCAGGCGCAAGGGTCAAGGTAATGGAAAAATTCATGGAATATTATCCCTTGACCAAAAACGAAAATTTCTTCTATTTGGATAATAAAAAAATATATATTAATTCAATACTTTGATTTTTCCATCAAAATGCTTGATAAATCTAGTTGTTTGATATTCTCTAACTAATTGAGTAATATGTTTTCATGTGCCTATTTAATTTACCAAAAACAATATTAGTCTTCTCCCATAAAATTGATCTTTTGGATCCCTCTAATTCCCCACCGGTGAAATATATGTTCCTCATATTTAATAATGATGGTTTGTCATAGATGGGTACTTGTAATTCATATTTAAGATGTTTACATCCTTCTCTAACTAATATCCTTTTATCCATCATGTAAACAGATTTAGAATTGTATTGCGTGCTTCAACACCTAGCCACACCCACCACTGTAACAGATTTGACTTTTCCAATGACTGCCCCAGCTACCTAAACTGAACATTTCTTTTGATTTTCTCTTTTCCTTTCTAAGCAATGTACACAATTTTTAAACTGGTTCTGACCTCCCTCTTGAATGGCATCCTCTACTTTATTTTCGTTATATTTGTTAAACTTTTATCACTTTATGGGATTATTGAGCACCCGAAATCCCAAATATTAACTCATAACATGTAACTAGCAGAATATAGTAAAAGATATCAGACTCTAAAAAGACTAGATTTACCTACAATTCAATTTACTATTTATGGATTTCACAGATTCCCGCTGGTGAATACCAATTTTTAACAAATGTGGGAATCGTTAGATTCTGTTCACCCCAAAAGGGCGTTTAATTTCAGGAGACAGTGTCGAGCGGCAGTTTTATCCAGATTTCTATATCTCGCGCGCTCGCTCTGCCGTCCGCTCTCCCTCTCCATCTCTCCCCTAAGTCTCCGCTCTGCTCTGGAGCGCTTAAGTTAAGTTAGGCTTAAGCAGTTCTTGTTTCAAAGTGATACAATAAACATCTACGCACGTCGCGTAAAAACCCCAAAATACTCCCGTGTTTTTTGGGTACCACTCAATCTTGGGGCTTCAATTATTTCATCGATCAAGCCGCACCGCCCCAACAAGTTCTTGTTTCAAAGTGATACAATAAACATCTACGCACGTCGCGTAAAAACCCCAAAATACTCCCGTGTTTTTTGGGTACCTCTCAATCTTGGGGCTTCAATTATTTCATCGATCAAGCCGCACCGCCCCAACATTTTGGTCCAGTTCGAGCCGGATTTCAAAATCTTTGGATTTTCCTCTCCTGGAGTTTCCTTTGATTTTGTCCCAGCAGGCTTGAAACACTCCAGATAAGTTCCGATTACTATAATTGCCGGTCATACAGCCAGTTTTTCGAACCCTATTTCGACTTACTTTCTGTATGATATATTGTCTAAATCCAAAAGAGATTAATCCGACGCAACGGCATTTAATATATGTATTTCAATTCCGTTACTTGTGCCCGACAATATTCCAGTTTCCTTTGCCCACAGTTGCACACTTGAAACAATTCCAGTAAATATTTCAGTGCTACTATTCAACGAAAATATTTGTCAAATATATTTTCAATTCCAATCGTGTGTAAAATATAACTCAGCCGCAGTAAAAAATTCCCGGTCATAAAATTTTTCCTTAAGAATTGCACTCTTTATTTTTTACTGTGTTCCAGCTGCGTGTGTATATTTACATAACTATTCTAATACAGTCCACTCTAACTACTCTTTCTAATACAGTCCACTCTAACTACTTTTCTCGACCTACAAATACGGCTAAACTATTTCCAATATTAAAAACAAAGTTACAATATCCACAAATTTACTCCAGCAAATCGTTTGCAATTTAGTTGTGCAGGTGACAAACAAACGCACCGACATACAAACATAAGCGAAGTCTTTCCAATTGCCGCAACGCTATTCTGCTATTCGCACCCCACATATATACATACCTACAGTGTACATACATACGTATATCGATATTTTCGCGAGTGCACAGTGGGTCAAGAGCTCACAAAAAGTGTTCCTTTCAAACAAACAATATTAAAGTCCGTAATTCCTTACATAAGTCCGACCATCCGATATAATAAATATTTATTGCCTATCTGACAGTGTGACCGTATATATTTACAATCTTAATTGGTTCCTAAATTCCAATTTGATTCCAATCCGTTTCCTTACATCTGAATTAAAATTCTAAATTATTTAACGTCATGGCAACATCAGTAAAAGCCGCTTTAACCCGATTTATGGCCACAGCTGACTGTCTGATCCACTTTGAGGCCACTGTGAACGCTCCAGGTGCTCCTACACCAACGTTATCCGCCTGTAACATCCGTCGCGATCACCTCAATTCCTTGTGGCAATCGGTAAAGGCAGCATACGACATATGCTCCGACTGCATTATAGCTGCAGGCGAGAGCGCCGCAGACACAAAATCCATACTAAAGTCTAAGTATTACCAAACGTACTCCACTTACGAAATATTTGCCGCGCAGCTGATGGAACAAATCCAAAAGGGCTCCTCCCAAATACCTCAAGCTCCAGTAACTCCGTCCCAAAATTTCACGTCTTATGGCTGTCGGCTCCCTCCTATCGACACAGAGGTTTTCTCTGGCGATTATCTTCGCTGGCCGACTTTCCGGGACCTTTTGACGGCAATATACATAGACAATCCGAGTCTAACGCCCGTTGAAAAATTATTCCACTTAAATTCAAAATCAAGTGGCGAAGCTCATTCCATAGTTTCAAGATCCCCACTCACCAATGATGGCTTTCGCTCAGCCTGGAATAACCTAACTGAGCGTTTCGAAAATAAGCGATTGCAGGTAAACAGTCACCTGAAAACACTTTTCAATGTGCAATCCATAGCACAGGAGTCGGGAGCAGCCTTAAAGGAACTTCAACGCACTTTTCAAGGTTGCTTAACTTCCTTAAAATTTTCCGGTGTTAATATTGAGAATTGGGACCCTATCCTGGTTTATATGTGCTCGACAAAACTACCAAAGCTCACTCTCTCATTATGGGAGCAATCCATCCAAAATAAAGCCGAAATTCCAACGTGGCTTGAGCTTGATTCATGTTTGACGGAGCGCCATCGAACTCTTGAGGCCGTCGATAGCTTCCGATCTGCCAATTTCCACCACGTCCAGTCCAAAGACACAAATCGAGAGGCAGAATTTCCAAAAATAAATTCCTTCAACACAAGGTTAGTTCCGATAACCAAAGGCTGCGATCTGTGTTCGAAGAAGAACCACTCCGTGCGTATATGTCCACGCTTCCTACAGATGACGGTAGAAGATCGCTTAGCCTATATCCAAAGGAAGCAGTTGTGCTCCAATTGCTTTGCAAGTAGCCATCAAATCCGGGATTGCACAAGCGCTCACAACTGTCTCACTTGCCAAGATCGGCATCACACATTGCTGCATCGAAACAGCGGTCCTACTACTCCGACGATTCCATCCGACCCTCCAAGGCCAATATCCGCCTCAGTTCCACACATCATTTCGTCCTATTCAACGCAAGTTTCCGTACAAAAAGTTCCTCCTAAGAATACTCCATCCGAATATTGGGTTCCATACCCCGCCTTGGATGGCAGACGTACTCGAGGTATTAAATCCTACCAATGCCGAGTCTGCCAAACGATCCATCCTCTACGGAAGTGCCACCACTTTCTACGGCTAAGCCCCCAGAATCGGCTTCAGGAAGTACATATCCAGAAGTACTGCTCCAATTGCTTGGCTCACAATCATTCCAAGGACTCCTGCCGCAGTGGTCATTACTGCCACAAGTGTGGAAAGGCCCACCACACTCTCCTACATACGGACGACCGATCTATACTTCCAAAATATTCCTGAGCCTACTATCCTGAGGTTCTTGCTACGGGTGTCCTCGCAAGGGGGGGGGGGAGAATGTTCACGCCAAAAGGGCGTTTAATTTCAGGAGACAGTGTCGAGCGGCAGTTTTATCCAGATTTCTATATCTCGCGCGCTCGCACTGCCGTCCGCTCTCCCTCTCCATCTCTCCCCTAAGTCTCCGCTCTGCTCTGGAGCGCTTAAGTTAAGTTAGGCTTAAGCAGTCCATGTTTCAAAGTGTACGAATAAACACCTACGCACGTCGCGTAATAACCCCAAAAGTACTCCCGTGTTTTTTGGGTACCACTCGATATTGGGGCTTCAACTATTTAATCGATCAAGCCGCACCGCCCCAACAGATTCACAATGTTTTATTGGGACATAGTTTAAACATAGAAGTGCTTAGATTAAATTTTACAGAGTTCTGTTTGTCACATGAATTGTATTCTTGTCTTCACGAACGCTAAACGACGACTCCCCGCTCACTCGTGTAGGTATCGGCGGCATTAAAAGAATCGAGTACTTAATCGAGGATTTAAGATTGCAAACTGATTAAGAGTTGCCATATTACTTAACCCGCTTCGAGTGTGCCGTGTAATAAGCCCGCCAGATTCAAATCCTACATTCGGCCCTCCTGACTGTTCATTCGCCTCGAATGGACCTGACCAAGGTTTCATATACTCGGAAACCGTAGATGTTTTAAATGGACCCTCTGAATTACCTATACGTTCTACTTCGTACCGCCCATGATCCTTTACTGCAACAATCCTGTAGGGCCCTAAAAACTTCCCCTTAAGCTTTAATCCGACACCATACTGAGTTCTTTTAATTGCTACCAAATCATTGAGTTGATAGACTCTTTCTTGTTTCCGCTTCAAATCAAACGTATTCTTATTCTCGTCTTGTACCTTTTTGCCGGCTAATCGCATATCAACTCCAGTTAAAAGCTTGAATGGCGTAATCTTGGTGCTTCTCGGCTCAGTGCTGTTGATAATTTGCTGAACTCGTCCCACGTATTTATACCAAGCTAATGGACTTTCATAGCTCAACTTTGCTAGCATTGGTACGACGATCTTGTGAAGTCTTTCGACTTGGCCATTTCCGCGTGGTACACCTGTCGCTATAAGCAGATGCTGTATGTTGTGTGACTCGCAGTATTCCTTGAATGCGAGAGATGTGAAAGCAGTGCCTCTGTCGGACACTATGCGGTAAAAATTTCCAAAATGTACGGCTTGCTTATTCAGACAGTTTAGAACTTCGTCTACACCAGTGCTACGAGTTGGGTAGAGCCAGACATATTCTGAGAATCCGTCTACTATGACAGGGATGTGGTTATATCGCTTGGTCGTCATTTCCATGGCCCGACGTGGTCGATATGGTATGTAATGAAGGGTAAATCGCCTTTGTCAATTGAAGTTAGAAATCCCTCTTTCTTGCCGGCTTTGGCATTTACGATAATGCATCTGATGCAACTCTCGACGACTCGATCGGTTTTATCTTTGAGCTTGGGAATGAAATATGACCTTTCGATTATATCCTGCGTCTTTCTGGCAGAAGTGCCCCTGGCTATGCGCGCTCTGAATTATTTTATTTTGCATAGTCGAAGGTACTACGACCAGCTCACGAGTCGGATCTTTGAAGAGAACGTCATTCTGTATATAGAAGTCCTGGTATGCATCCTTTTCTACAAGGTTCCGAACTGCTTTTGTCCAATCATCGTTAGTCTGGGCTTCCTTTAAGCACATGAGACTCGACTCAGGGCATCAGCATGTTTCATTTGGGTCCCTGAGCGATGTTCGATCTTGTAGTTGAAGTCCTGCAAATATAAAGCCCAACGAGCTACGCGAAGAGGAACTTCCTTTTTGTTCATCGTCATTTAGAACGCGTTACAAGCAGTTACGATTGTGAACTTTATGCCTAACACATATACACGCCACTTGACTAGAGCTCCAATAATAGCCAGTACACTTCCAGTTCATACGAATCGTACTTTTCCTCGAACGGTGATGTCTTTCGGCTCATGTATTGGACTGGATGGAAAGCACTGTCTACGGGGTCCTTCTGCAGTAAGACTGCGCCAAAACCGTACTTGGACGCGTCTGTGTGGCTTTCCGTTTGTAAGTTAGGATTATATAACTTTAGGACTGGTTCGCTAATAAGAGCAGTCTTCAGCTTTTCAAACGCAATTTGTTGTTTCTCTCCAAGTTCATACTTGGAATCGCCTCTCAGTAAATCCGACAAGGGCCTGGCGATGGATGCGTACCCGTGTATAACCTTACGGAAGTAAGAAGTCAGACCTAGGAATCGCTTAATCGCTTTTTTGTCATGTGGTGTGGGAAACTCTTTCACAGCTTGAATCTTTTCTGGACCTGGGGTGATGGTTCCACTTTGAATGATGTATCCTAGGAACTGTACTTTACTGTGCAATATTTGGCACTTACTCCAGTTGATACGTAAACCGTTCCGAGAAGCAACCTGCAAGACATCTTTCAACTTAGCAAGTCCTTCTTCAAAGCCTTGACTGGGTATGATTACATCGTCCATGTACACAACGACAACGTTAGTGGCGATGAGCTCCCTTAGAACTGCCATGATAAATCTTGTGAAAACCGCAGGTGAATTTGATATGCCAAATGGTACATAAAGGAATTCAAATTGTCCAGATTGGGTAACAAATGATGTATACTTTCGAGATCAATCGAAACGTGGTTCAATCGAAACGTGGAAGAAGCCGTTTGTTAGTTCCAAAGTAGTGAATATCTTGGACCCTTGCAGCTTGTCTAGCACGGTCTCCATATGAGCCATCGGAAAATTGTCTCGGATAATTTTCTCATGTAGTTTTCGGTAGTCACAGCACAGTCTCTTCTTTCCGTTTTTCTTGGACACCAAAACTACCGGCGATGCGTACTCTGAGGTACTTGGTTGGATGATTTTCTCTGCAAGCCAGTCCTGAACCTGATCGTCAACTGTTTGAAAGTTAGAACTTGACTCTCGCCTAATACCGTCAAACACTTTTCTTTTCCGGTAAGAGCTTCGTTTCCTAGCTTGAGAGAAATGTTCCTGCGCATTAGGCATAGATCTGCGCCTGTGTCGACGAGTCCTTTGAATTGAGCGTAGGGAGATTTGATAATTTTTAGTTCAAGGCCGGAAACCGTAAACTCGCTTTTTGGCTTAGTAGCTGCGTTCTCCACGTGAACGGCATTAGAATTGCTCTCCTGTTTTACCTCAACCTCGACCTTGCACTGTGCAGCACGATGACCTGGCTGTCCGCACCGATAACAATTATTGTTATCCTTCTTCTTGCAATCTTTCTTTAAATGGGACGGATCCCCACACTTAAAGCATTTACGTAAAAACTCGTGTTTTGAGTCTAAGCTTTTGGATCCTTCTGCCTCAGCTACACGCGCTTCATTTTTGTAGGGCATTTTGTATGAGCGGCGAACCTTCTTATATACTTCAATCTGCTCCTTTAAATCCGTTATGGTTTTCGCCTGATACAACATTGTTTTGTTTGCCTTAGCATCTGGAACTCCCTTCACAAGATACTCTATCAAACTCTCTTCGTCTAGGTAAACTGGCTTGGCTATTTCCATCAAAGCATACAAATGTTCCTGAAGTGTCTCTCCTTTTCTCTGTGCACGTTGACCTAGCTTGCGATGAACCTCAGCAGATAATATTTTAACAGCAAATTCGCCACGTAATGCTGCCTTTAAAAAATCCCAGTTGCGAATGTTAACCTGACTGCGAATGAACGATTTTGCAGCCCCACTGAGCAACTGCTTAGAATAAATGAATAGTTGAAGCTGACTCCACTGCACAGTCAAAGCACATTCCTCCAACACCTGGATCAACTAATCTATATCTGTACTACCTGTACCTGCCAAATTTGAAACACTGCCTTCTACATCTTTAAGTGTAAACAATGAACGGCTTATAGGCGCTGCCTGCACTGGACAATCAAGAGCGGTAGCTACAGATGCGACTCCATCCGAGTCGTTATCATCATCGCCCTGAATACCAAAGTGAGCCAGGAGTCGATCCTGTAAAACGTGCTTTCTACTGGCTGTGGGTAAATTAAGTTCTAGTAGCTTTGCGCGCAAATCGTCGCATCGCATTAACATTATCTCTTCGAGTTGCATTTTGAGATGAAATTTCCTTTAAATGTATTGATAGTAGCTTAACAGTAACAAAAAGATTATATGATTATAAATATAGATTATATGAATAACTTTTAAGTTAATGACAATTTTTGGTTTTATACACACAGTCTACTTTTATACAATTAATTGGGTCAGCTTTCTGGTTACCACCCCTTTCGATGCACTGCTTCTCAAGACTGTTTGCCTGCCAATTGGATTTTCTTCTGGACTATTCAACTTGAAAAGTTCTTGCCGTTGCTTGTCCGCTGACGTCGTTGCCTTCCACCAAGATCTGCTACTCCAAACTCAGAGCTGCTCTTCTTGGAAATCTTGCCCTCCAGGTCCCGTCAACCCGCCATTGCTCCAATGCCCGCTTCACGCTCCTGACTTGCTCCGCTCGCCTCTGTCTATCGCTGCTCCCAACGCCTTCCACAGATCAGCCTCTGCAATTTACCAGTTCACCGTGACTGGACGGATCTCCGACCGACGCTCTGGGGATCTATAATGCACTACCTCCTGGACTGTAGTCGCTATAGGCTCCAAGCGTTTCCCTTGCGCGTTTTCACACACACATCTGCCGAATTCTGGTTTTCGTCGTCGTCTTTTGGACACACTTGTAACGCACGCCTTGTAGGAAAAGTATTTTCTGTCTCACCTTCTGGAAATAACCTACTGGCCCATGAATCCACAACTAACTCGCGATTTGGGACCTTTTGATACCCTAGCTTCAGCGGGAGGAATTGGGTGGGTTGTTGCGGCTGTTGTAGATCGCGGTTACGTCGAAATATTTAAAGATCCCTCCAGAAACTAACTAATCGAAATTCCGCACTAAAACCTCAAATTAATAATGGAACTGAACAATGAATGGCGGATGAACTAAATCGGTATGCAGAACATAAGTTGAATAGATAAAAGCGGATGGGACTGAGATGTTGGCCGTCCTACCCTTCTATACCCTCCCAACCTTGGTTCTTTCTGTTAAGGTGTTAAATAAGAACCCCAAAATGTATAGTTAATTAATATTTTATTTTAGAGCCCCATGTCCTCGGAAAAGAAATTACAAGGGGATTTAGCCTTGCATCATGTTATATATATAATTAAGTTTTACAAACAAATGTTGTATGGGTGTAGTCAACATACATTATTTAAGATTTCATTTACTTAACTTCATGATTTCAATTCAAGTTATATTATCTAACAAAACTGGTCTTTTAAATTTTTATTCTAGGCATAGGTTTTCTTAGTTTTAAGTGCAATTGATTGGTTTCTTTGTATGGGTCACATCTATTAATTCATTTCTTTCGTATTCTTCACCGGGCTTGTCTGTTTAGATATTTGTTTTTTCTTTTCTTTTTATTTTCTTTGATTTACTTAGGCAAACCATAATTACACGCAATGAGTTCCCTTTAATTCATATTTGAGGGCAGCCAAAATTCTCCAAGACGAATAACGCAATCAAAACAAAACGGTCTGGAAAGCTTATCGCGGCCGGACCTCTGTTTAGGCAAACCAGAGCATCACCGAAGGTTTTTGTATTTTGGGACGGCAGCCGGTTATTCGTTTTGGAGGGTTTTAGCTCACCCATTCGCTTTTGGGGTAAAATTTTTTTCAATCGGCGGCTTGCCCGAAACAATCAAAACTAGAGTAGCATGCGATCACTTACCCTCTGAAAATTCCGATGAAGCGCTCCATGGTTCCAGGGGTTAACTAGTGGAAATTCCTTAGAGAGACAAGTTTTAATTATTTCTTCGCAACCGCCGTCGATACCCAAGACTTAGTGCTGATTCTCGTGCAGACATTTACAGGTGAAAGAAGAGAGTTATGCAACGCTTGTACCAACTTGGGTGCGTAAGTATTTTAAATAGCGTAACACGATCAATTGCACTTTGATTTACATAATTTTCAGATAGATTTTAATGTTTTGTTTTGGGGTTATTTCCAAGTGATACTGGCTAACTCTCTCTCTCTAATCTAGGAGCAGCTGCCCTATCGGGGGGTGTTGGCACGTGGCGGCCGCAATTGGGGTGTAGGTGTCTGGGGTTGCCGTTGGGAAGTCGTCGATGAATCTTTGTGGACTTTTGTGGCCGCAGTTTGCCGACCCTCCGCCTTCCAACTGAAGGGATCCTATTCCCTGTTGACGAATGATTTTACCGCCGACTATCCTAGCCTGGATTGTGAAGAGCTTGGTTCCGAACCACACCGACAACCTGCTGCTGGCTAGATGTTTATAGCCTGATCTTCTGATAGAGAACTAAATGTTAATTTCACGTTGGCTACCTCCTTTTCTTTTAACTTACGTTCAGTTTGCTTTCCTTCAATTTATTTGTTGTTTCTTTCTGTTTTCTGATTTAGGAGCTTGACTAGTTGGTTATTTTATTGTGTTTTAGCCTTAATAATCACTGATAAAAAGATTTCTGTGAATTTCGACTGCACGTGGTGTGGCCAAAATTGAAGTTGGACTAACTTTTTTGAAGCCGACCGTACTCTTAGAGTTCTCGAAACAGAAAGACTGAGTAGATCGGAATTCAAAAGCTGGGAGATTAAACATCCGACAAAAATCTAAATTTTGACGTTTCGCTTTGGATCACTTTCCGTCTTTATTTAGGCAATTTTGCTTGTGATTACCTGGGGTTACCTTCTCCGGTAATTAACTCGGATAAGTAACGAGTGCTATCTTTATTATCAGTTACTTTTCAAAAATGTCGTTTAAAGATCTTAAGGCTGGTACATTACACCCACCAGATAATCTGACGAACCTGGCGAGGAATGATTAGCTGGAATTAGCTACGTATGTCTTTAGCATGATATGTTCCGATTTCTTTGCCCTGTAGAGTTTCCAGTAAATAGAAAGCATTCCCTCGCTTTTGTTTGACCCTACACTTGGAGAACTGGGGTGCCAACTTTTTATTGAAATTGTTGCTGAATTGACTTAAATGAAAATTTCTTTTAAAGACCTCTTGTCCTACTCGGTATGATACGGGTTTTGACCGCAAGTTATACTGCTTAACGTTTTTTTCATACGCCTTGCGACTGGCTTTTTTTATTTCTTGTCTTATTAACTGCAGGTGATCCTCGCGCTCTAACCTAGGGGACTCTTCCAATATCGACATTTCCTTTAGTAGTTTATAGTCATCCCCGTGATTAATCATATTCATCCCGAATAAGGCTTTATAAGGGGAGCACCCTATCGACTGATGTAAGGCTGATCTTAAAGCAGAAGAGATACTGGGTAAATGTAAATCCCATTCGGTTTGGTCCTTGCTGATATACGATCGTATAGCCGACAGTAATGAACGATTTACACGCTCTGCCGCATTACTTTGCGGGGAATACAAAGCAGTATATACGTGTCGAATTCCTAGTTTACTTAACAGGGCTTCAAATTCATTTGCTTTGAATTGCACGCCGTTGTCGCTCACAATTACCTCGGGAACTCCAAATTCTGGAAAGATTTTCTGGCTTAAGAACTCATTGATCAGACTTGTTGTAAATTTTCTTAAAGGGCACAACCAATGATACCGGGAGAAGTGATCTAATACGATTAATAAACCGATGTTACCCTTCTTACTCCTTGGATAAGGACCTAAAATATCTACGTAAAGTTTTTGAAAAGGTCTAACCGAGATGCTCTGCTGGCCCATTGGAGGACGCAAAGTCGTATTGGGAGCTTTTGTTTCTTTGCAGATCTCACAATTACGTATGTAATCTCGCACCTCTTTAGATAGTCCTGGCCAATAAAAATTCCTTCGCAGTCTTTCTATAGTCTTTTGCATACCCCCATGCGCATTTACAATGCTATCATGTGCTTGACGAATTGCCGAAGCACGTAGCGGTTCTGGTACCCATAATTTCCATTTAGCGGAATCTAGTTCCTCGTTTCCGGAAACGTGTTCCGTGCGAATATAAACAAAACGATCCACAACCTGCAAATCTGGGAATTGTTCAGAATTTTCTATTATTCTCGCCTTCATTTGTAAATATTCGGGATCGAGAAACGATGTGGACTCTAAATCAATTTCTGGGGCAATCGATTCATAACTTGCAATCTCATCTGCGCTAATTCTGGACAGAGCATCGGGTACAATGTGATCCTTTCCCTTTCTATGGGTAACTTTGAATGAAAATGACTGTAATCGGAAAACCCAACGAGCCAGTCTCCCTGTTACCTCTTGTTGTCTCATTAGCCACTGTAGACTGCTATGATCAGTAACTACTTCGAACGGTTGCATTTCTAAATAGCAGCGAAATTTCTCTATAGCTAATATAACCGCCAGACATTCGCGTTCTGTCACGCTGTAATTCCTTTGGGACTTCGACAATTTCCGGGACATAAAAGCAATTGGCATCTCTTCTCCATCTTTGGATAATTGCACGAGCACCGCGCCAATACCAAAATCGCTTGCGTCGCAATGTAAATAGAATTTTCTATCGAAGTCGGGATTCTGTAGAACCGGAGCTGAGGTTAAAAGATTTTTTAAAGTGTTCATAGCTGTTTGGGCGGCCTCGGTCCACTTAAATGTTTTTTTTGGAGGACAACACCTCGGTAATTGGGAACGTAACGTCGGAATAATTTTTAATAAATCGGCGATACCACCCACAAACACCAAGAAAACCACGAACTTGTTTAAGATTTTTCGGGGTCGGCCAATTTACTATGCAAGAGACTTTACTAGGGTCAGTTGTTATTCCTCCACTTCCAATTACATAACCCAAGTAGTTGACCTTCGTTACACAAAAGTGACTCTTTGCAATGTTAAGAGTGAGATTAGCTTTCTTGAATTGGTTAGCTATACGCACTAGTACGGCTAAATGAGATGAAAAGTCTTCCGATACAATACACAGGTCATCCAAATAGCCAAATACACAGTATCGTAAGTCAGGTGGAATTAATGTATCCATCAGTCGACACATAGTTGACGGGGCATTACATAACCCGAAAGGCATGACAGTGAATTGGAAGAGAGCTCTCCCTGGGACTGTAAATGCTGTTAGCGGCTTTGCTTCTTCAGACAATCCGATCTGCCAATAGGCATCTTTTAGGTCGAGCTTTGAAATAATGTTTGCCTTTGGAAGTCGCGCAAAAATTCCCATGATGCTTTGTAACGGGTAGGCATCCTTCTTAGTTGCTTCATTTAGTTTCCTAGCATCTAAACAAAGCCTTACCTTATTTGGCTTGACAACTAATCGAACAGGTGAACTCCACGCACTTTGTGACGGCTCGATTACACCCAAGCTAAGCATCCGATCAATTTCGGTATATAGAAGTTTCTCGACTGCAGGGCTAACGGGGTAATATCGTTGCTTCACGGGTTTTGCTTCTCCTATGTCTATATCATGCTTTATCCAATCAGTACGGCCAAGCCCTTTGCGTTCGAAATTTGAAAACATTTCCTTGACGGTTTCAAGTTGTCTACACTGAAATTCGGATAATGGATACTGATCTCCCAGTTCCTTGGTTTCGGATTTTAAACAATTAATGGAACCCAGAATATCGGGAGCTAAAGAGAATACTCTCCAAAAATCGATACCCAATATCAACCTCTGAGAAATGGAAGGAATCACATACAAATCAAGCACTTTTTCCTTGTCCTTATATCGCATGAGTACCTTCAGTATTCCAGACACAGGATGCAATCTCGCATCAGCGGTGCGTACATGCGACTTAATTGCTTTATAATTCGACAAGTTGGTAAAAGATTCTTTCGCCAATGTGGACCCAATACAACTTACATTTGCCCCTGTATCGAGCAAACCTATCTCAGAATAATTCATAAACGAAACTTTAGCATAACTACGATTATCTATATTACATTCAAATATTGTTGAGACGACTAAACGTTTTTGAGCCTTTCGTTCTCCAAAATATTGACGCATTCGTATGGTATTGCGATGACTCTTCCTATCAATTCCCGAAAAAATGCGTTCCCTGACTTCATTATAGTTCTTCAATCTTTCATGGTATGGTATAAATTTCACGTTAATTTGCTGACTTCTAACTTGCAATGGTTGACTTACACTTGTAATGGAATTATCTACGTTATCTAGAATACCTCTTATTTGTGGGACACTCGATTTTGGTTGAATGTCCCCGCTAGGCGGTTTTCCGACTTGCGCTTACAGTTTGCACAATTGGGTTTATATCTTTGTGGTGCTCCGCAACCATAACAAAATACTCGCTTTTCAGCCAAACAGTCTTCCCACACATGTCCAGGCATATCACAATTCCAACATGTGATTTTCGCCGACCCAGTATGATTGACTGCTGCGATCGAAAGATCCGACTCACTATTATCTATTTCCTCCTCGGGCGTTTCGTCTAGTGCGTAAACACGAAAGTTAGCTGAGTCTTTACCTTTTTGAGGTACCATTCGCGGTTTACCAAGATCCTTAAGAAAGTTTTCTCGCTTCTGCACTAATTGACGCAATTCAGAAATCGAAGAAACCTTTTCAAACAGTAATCTGTCTTTCATCTCTGTGAGTAAGTTTCCCTGAATCATTTCAACCAATTCATCTTCGCCAAAGGTTACGGACAATTTATCTATAAGCTTGCAAACGGCTTCATAAAAAGAATCAAAAGATTCCCCGGGTTTTTGTTTTCTGGCTCTTATTTGCTCCCGTAATTCAGTTGTGGACCGACTTTCCCTATATTGTTCTCGTAACGCTTCACAAAATTCAGACCATGTAAAAGTTTGGACTCGTTTGTGGAACCTCCAATACCAACTACTGGCCTTCCCCATTAGCAACTGGTGAATGTTTTTATTTAGAAGTTCAAAGTCACTACCCAAGTTTTCTTGAGTTAATATGTTTAAGCGGTACAGAAATTCTTCAACTGACAAGCCCTCCGTAGATCCATCAAAGCGTACACCCCATTTTTGTAGAATGTCTGCGATTTTATGCGAGCTAATGACATCCCTACCATTATTTCTCGAACTCCTCTGACTGATTTGACCTGAGGGTGCGGATCGCTCATGGCTTGTTCCTACGTTTGAACTATTTATCGATGCTAAAACCTGAGAAACGGTTTCTCTGACTATCGACTCCATATTCTCCACGTAATTTTCCGGTCGTCTACCGCGAGTACGTGGTCTTCCGGGCGGCCTTCCAGCAAGTTCTCTTCGAGGCCCTCGTCGTTGCCGACGGAGATCGACATTACCTGTCGGAGTACTTTCCCTTTGTTGTCTTAACCTTTCTTCGTCAACGTCTAGTAAAGGTAGTACAGCGCCTTCCTCCTCTCCACCTACTAGTTCTAATTCCCTCGTTAAAGAGCGAGTACATGGCCGAGGACCTACAGGTAATTTCTTACTTTGCTGTCCTTTTGGGTTATCTTTTGGTTTCGGAGAATGATTTCCCACAATGTATTTTAAGTCTTTGAGGCTTACTAGCACCATACAACTAGGACATTCTTTTGTCTCCGTTACTCGTTTTTCTAAACAGGATTTATGGAATATGTGTTGGCATTTGGTTACTGCACACGGCTGCGTATCTTCCATACGCTCTCCACAAACTATGCAGACATCTTGTGATGCTGGTGGTGGCTGTCTAAATTCATCTGGTGTATGCTCCACTGGCATGATTGTACTAGATTTTATTGATTTGTTTTTTCTTTCCTTGGACAATTTCGGAAGCTCCGAAATAAATACTAATTAAATCTATTCAACTTTGATTTTATTTCTGTTTTTCTGGGCTATTGCACTAAAGATGTCCCCCCAACCAATGAATAATTTATACCGGCCGATCTCGGACAGGGAAACTCATGTGAATTTACCTCTGTTTTCCAGTAGCTTCTGTATACAAAACTCAGTATGGTTGTTTATATTGGTGGAATCTAAATAATGATTTTCTCTGACTATAATTACGGGATAATTTCCTACCTAATTCTAATTTGGTCGAAATATTCAAATGCTCAAATACTCGATTTCCAAAATTAAAGAAATAAGTGTTCAACTTCTCTAAATTACTCTCATGAATTTCATCGAAATAATTAAGCTTGATTGCCGAAACCTATTTCTGGTATTCTACAAAACTGCTGTTTTTATAGGTCCTTTCTTTCCTTTAATAAAGTATACGTATTTCTGGTCGACACTTTTCGCATGCGCAATTAAGTTCGAGTTCCAAGAAAACCCATACTCTATGTTTTTATACAATGTAATCATCAACTTTATTGGTACATCAACTATGATAAAGCAATTTTACATTGCTGTATTATCATAGCTATGCCCCATGTTCTTGGGCGCCAAAATCTTGTAACGCACGCCTTGTAGGAAAAGTATTTTCTGTCTCACCTTCTGGAAATAACCTACTGGCCCATGAATCCACAACTAACTCGCGATTTGGGACCTTTTGATACCCTAGCTTCAGCGGGAGGAATTGGGTGGGTTGTTGCGGCTGTTGTAGATCGCGGTTACGTCGAAATATTTAAAGATCCCTCCAGAAACTAACTAATCGAAATTCCGCACTAAAACCTCAAATTAATAATGGAACTGAACAATGAATGGCGGATGAACTAAATCGGTATGCAGAACATAAGTTGAATAGATAAAAGCGGATGGGACTGAGATGTTGGCCGTCCTACCCTTCTATACCCTCCCAACCTTGGTTCTTTCTGTTAAGGTGTTAAATAAGAACCCCAAAATGTATAGTTAATTAATATTTTATTTTAGAGCCCCATGTCCTCGGAAAAGAAATTACAAGGGGATTTAGCCTTGCATCATGTTATATATATAATTAAGTTTTACAAACAAATGTTGTATGGGTGTAGTCAACATACATTATTTAAGATTTCATTTACTTAACTTCATGATTTCAATTCAAGTTATATTATCTAACAAAACTGGTCTTTTAAATTTTTATTCTAGGCATAGGTTTTCTTAGTTTTAAGTGCAATTGATTGGTTTCTTTGTATGGGTCACATCTATTAATTCATTTCTTTCGTATTCTTCACCGGGCTTGTCTGTTTAGATATTTGTTTTTTCTTTTCTTTTTATTTTCTTTGATTTACTTAGGCAAACCATAATTACACGCAATGAGTTCCCTTTAATTCATATTTGAGGGCAGCCAAAATTCTCCAAGACGAATAACGCAATCAAAACAAAACGGTCTGGAAAGCTTATCGCGGCCGGACCTCTGTTTAGGCAAACCAGAGCATCACCGAAGGTTTTTGTATTTTGGGACGGCAGCCGGTTATTCGTTTTGGAGGGTTTTAGCTCACCCATTCGCTTTTGGGGTAAAATTTTTTTCAATCGGCGGCTTGCCCGAAACAATCAAAACTAGAGTAGCATGCGATCACTTACCCTCTGAAAATTCCGATGAAGCGCTCCATGGTTCCAGGGGTTAACTAGTGGAAATTCCTTAGAGAGACAAGTTTTAATTATTTCTTCGCAACCGCCGTCGATACCCAAGACTTAGTGCTGATTCTCGTGCAGACATTTACAGGTGAAAGAAGAGAGTTATGCAACGCTTGTACCAACTTGGGTGCGTAAGTATTTTAAATAGCGTAACACGATCAATTGCACTTTGATTTACATAATTTTCAGATAGATTTTAATGTTTTGTTTTGGGGTTATTTCCAAGTGATACTGGCTAACTCTCTCTCTCTAATCTAGGAGCAGCTGCCCTATCGGGGGGTGTTGGCACGTGGCGGCCGCAATTGGGGTGTAGGTGTCTGGGGTTGCCGTTGGGAAGTCGTCGATGAATCTTTGTGGACTTTTGTGGCCGCAGTTTGCCGACCCTCCGCCTTCCAACTGAAGGGATCCTATTCCCTGTTGACGAATGATTTTACCGCCGACTATCCTAGCCTGGATTGTGAAGAGCTTGGTTCCGAACCACACCGACAACCTGCTGCTGGCTAGATGTTTATAGCCTGATCTTCTGATAGAGAACTAAATGTTAATTTCACGTTGGCTACCTCCTTTTCTTTTAACTTACGTTCAGTTTGCTTTCCTTCAATTTATTTGTTGTTTCTTTCTGTTTTCTGATTTAGGAGCTTGACTAGTTGGTTATTTTATTGTGTTTTAGCCTTAATAATCACTGATAAAAAGATTTCTGTGAATTTCGACTGCACGTGGTGTGGCCAAAATTGAAGTTGGACTAACTTTTTTGAAGCCGACCGTACTCTTAGAGTTCTCGAAACAGAAAGACTGAGTAGATCGGAATTCAAAAGCTGGGAGATTAAACATCCGACAAAAATCTAAATTTTGACGTTTCGCTTTGGATCACTTTCCGTCTTTATTTAGGCAATTTTGCTTGTGATTACCTGGGGTTACCTTCTCCGGTAATTAACTCGGATAAGTAACGAGTGCTATCTTTATTATCAGTTACTTTTCAAAAATGTCGTTTAAAGATCTTAAGGCTGGTACATTACACACTGCCAAATTAACTGCGCAGTTGTCTCAATTTGTCATTTCACCAGACTTGAAATTTGGCAATCATTGTAGTTGTGTTACTCTAATGTTTGGGTTAATCCCGGATGAGCCCCCAAATTGTGGGAATCGTTAGATTCACAATATTTTATTGGGATAAAGCTTAAACATAGAAGTGCTTAGATTAAATTTTACACATGTCACATGAATTGTATTCTTGTCTTCACGAACGCTAAACAACGACTCCCCGCTCACTCGTGTAGGTATCGGCGGCATTAAAAGAATCGAGTACTTTATCGAGGATTTTAGATTGCAAACTGATTAAGAGTTGCCATATAACTTAACCCGCTTCGAGTGTGCCGTGTAATAAGCCCGCCAAATTCAAATCCTACAAACGTAGCAAGAATTTTTATTCTCTCTCTGAATGGTTACATGTTTAATGCCAGTTTTCATTTATTATCGACAAAATACACGTCGATCAGTAAAAAACACATATTTTAACAAAATGACAGTGAAAAAGTAAGTTAAAATATTAAAATTTGGAAAATAAAGAAACAAAGGAAGGCAGATTCGCCAAGCCGAAGGAGAAAAAAATAAAATATAGCAAGCGTTTCTTATTCACTCTTTAAATATCTAACATATTTAATACCAGTCACAACTTAGCATCGTACACGCATACATAAGCGTTAAATCTATCAGATCCGAGAGCCTCGGAGATTCAATTCTATTGTCATAACTTTAATTGTCAAAGTGACAATTCCAAAATCCAAATCTAGTTTTTAAAATTGGAATTCGAATCCCAAACCAAAAATAAAAACATAGCAAGCGCTTTCTATTCACTCTTCAAATAGGTTACGTGCTTAATGCCAGTCACAACTAAACATCGTACACGCACACACCTTTCTGAAAAAACATGGGATCTAATCATACTATGCTTAAAAAGTAAGTTAAAATATTTTAATGCGAGCACGAACAATACCATGAAAGGTATGATAATTCTAAATTTATAAAAAAAACCCAAACAGAAAGGAAAGTTACTTCGGCAAGCCGAAGTTTATACATCCTTGCGGTGTTAGGTTTTTTGATACTCGCAAAGTCGGTACAAATTCTAAAATTGGAACACAAATCCCAGACCAAAAATAAAAACATAGAAAGCCTTTTCTAATCACTCCACAAATAGGTTACAAAGGTTAATGCCAGTCACAACTTAGCATCGTACACACGCACACACATACACGACACGTCCAAGCTTAATAAAAAATAAATCTATTTTATATAAAACAATACAGTTTTGAAAAAACTGATAGCAAGCCGTACAACAGTAATCGGTTTTATATCATTTACAAACATCCGTCGGTACAACTACTTAAAAATAATGCGCTTATTTTCTGTTTTTTTTAAGAGAAGGTAAATCGGATTAATTAAACGCGAATTCAACAGTGAATATTAGAAAATCCTTTTAGCTATATAATTTATAAAGAATGTAGTATGCAATTTATTAGTTTTTTTTTAACCGAGGCAAGCGTAATTTTATGAACACTGCACTACTCGCCTATAGATAGCTTTAATATCCAATCGTTTAGTGGAAGTCAATCAAGTCTTCAACTACTTTACATCAACTAATTTAAATTTTATACACCTTATTAATGTTACAGGGAGGAGGAGGCGAAAAATGAAGAGCCGGTAGTCGCTACCGTACCAAAGCCCCCGTCGGGGATCAAGAATCCATCTTTCAAGCCAAGGCGTAGCCGCAACATATCTCAGCGAAAGGGACTTTTATCCATTCCTCGGTGGTCCGAGTGGTCACGCCAGGAAATGTAAGAAAGAGGCGGGCTCCGGTGAATATTACAGCTAAAGAATTGGCCGGAAAGACTAGAGGGAAGGCCGGAACCGTTTCCCCATCAATTCCCACGGAAGAGGACTCTACACCTTTGCAGGAGGAGTGTAACGATTTGGTCTCGCCTAGAAGGAAGGCCGCCCCGAAATCTTCTCATCCAAGGGATGCTCAATTCCGGCAATGGTTTAACAAAGATTATGGCCAGGTCCAAAAGCTACTATTCAGGGTTGGACTAAAGGTGGGACCAAAGGCCAGAGCTAAGCCACGACCCAAACCTGGAGGCAAACCTGTACCCAAGGCGGTACCCATAGCCAGAGCCACTGGAGCGTCAAAGGGATCAGCCAGAGGAGCTGCGAAGGCAGGAGCGAATGAAAAACCGAAGGTCAAGACAGGAACCCGTGCAACGATCAGGAAAAGAAAGTATAAGTGAAGGTCAAACCTATCGGCACTCGTTCATCAAGCCCCTCGAAAATTATCAGTATTCGTTATAGTACGTATGGTATTTGATCAGATTTACGGAGCGCTTCTAGTTTGGCTGGAATTTATGATTATAATTCGTCACGAAATGCTTGACGTTCCCAGAAACAGTCGCCCAACGGGAGCATCGCTAAAACCCCAAAATTCTTATCGTCCAATGTCACAATCAATTATATATGCTATGTGCTCGATGTTCATTAACACTAATCGGTGTAAAACGTGATGGACTGGATCGACGGTGGGCTACTACTGCCGATATCGTAAGCGTTAAATCTGTCAGATCCGAGAGCCTCGGAGATTCAATTCTATTGTCATAACTTTAATTGTCAAAGTGACAATTCCAAAATCCAAATCTAGTTTTTAAAATTGGAATTCGAATCCCAAACCAAAAATAAAAACATAGCAAGCTCTTTCTATTCACTCTCCAAATAGGTTACATGCTTAATGCCAGTCACAACTAAACATCGTACACGCACACACCTTTCTGAAAAAACATGGGATCTAATCATACCATGCTTGAAAAGTAAGTTAAAATATTTTAATGCAAGCACGAACAATACCATGAAAGGTACGATATTTCTAAATTTAAAAAAAAAACCCAAACAGAAAGGAATGTTACTTCGGCAAGCCGAAGTTTATACATCCTTGCGGTGTTAGGTTTTTTGATTCTCGCGAGGTCGGTACAAATTCTAAAATTGGAACACGGATTCGTGTTCCAATTTTAGAATTTGTACCGACTTCGCGAGTATCAAAAACCTAACACCGCAAGGATGTATAAACTTCGGCTTGCCGAAGTAACATTCCTTTCCGTTTGGGTTTTTTTTTTAAATTTAGAAATATCGTACCTTTCATGGTATTGTTCGTGCTCGCATTAAAATATTTTAACTTACTTTTTAAGCATAGTATGATTAGATCCCATGTTTTTTCAGAAAGGTGTGTGCGTGTACGATGTTTAGTTGTGACTGGCATTAAGCATGTAACCTATTTGGAGAGTGACTAGAAAGCGCTTGCTATGTTTTTATTTTTGGTTTGGGATTCGAATTCCAATTTTAAAAACTAGATTTGGATTTTGGAATTGTCACTTTGACAATTAAAGTTATGACAATAGAATTGAATCTCCGAGGCTCTCGGATCTGACAGATTTAACGCTTACGATATCGGCAGTAGTAGCACACCGTCGATCCAGTCCATCACGTTTTACACCGATTTGTGTTAATGAACATCGAGCACATAGCATATATAATTGATTGTGACATTGGACGATAAGAATTTTGGGGTTTTAGGGACGACTGGGCGACTGTTTCTGGGATCGTCAAGAATTTCGTGACGAATTATAATCATAAATTCCAGCCAAACTAGAAGCGCTCCGTAAATCTGATCAAATACCATACGTACTATAACGAATACTGATAATTTTCGAGGGTCTTGATGAAGGAGTGCCGGTAGGTTTGACCTTCACTTATACTTTCTTTTCCTGATCGTTGCACGGGTTCCTGTCTTGACCTTCGGTTTTCCATTCGCTCCTGCCTTCGCAGCTCCTCTGGCTGATCCCTTTGACGCTCCAGTGGCTCTGGCTCTGGGTACCGCCTTGGGTACAGGTTTGCCTCCAGGTTTATGTCGTGGCTTAGCTCTGGCCTTTGGTCCCACCTTTAGTCCAACCCTGAATAGTAGCTTTCGGACCTGGCCATAATCTTTGTTAAACCATTGCCGGAATTGAGCATCCCTTGGATGAGAAGATTTCGAGGCGGCCTTCCTTCTAGGCGAGACCAAATCGTTACACTCCTACTGCAAAGTTGTAGAGTCCTCTTCCGTGGGAATTGATGGGGAAACGGTTCCGGCCTTCCCTCTAGTCTTTCCGGCCAATTCTTTAGCTGTAATAATCACCGGAGCCCGCCTCTTTCTTACATTTCCTGGCGTGACCACTCGGACCACCGAGTTTTCATCAATACACTCGTGCACTGGAGGAATGGATAAAAGTCCCTTTCGCTGAGATATGTTGCGGCTATGCCTTGGCTTGAAAGATGGATTCTTCATCCCCGACGGGGTCTTTGGTACGGTAGCGACTACCGGCTCTTCATTTTTCTCCTCCTCCTCCCTGTAACATTAATAAGGTGTATAAAATTTAAATTAGTTGATGTAAAGTAGTTGAAGACATGATTGACTTCCACTAAACGATTGGATATTAAAGCTATCTATAGGCGAGTAGTGCAGTGTTCATAGGATTACGCTTGTCTCGGTTAAAAAAAAAATTAATAAATTGCATACTACATTCTTTATAAATTATATAGCTAAAAGGATTTTCTAATATTCACTGTTGAATTCGCGTTTAATTAATCCGATTTACCTTCTCTTAAAAAAAAACAGAAAATAAGCGCATTACCGCCTTGGGTACAGGTTTGCCTCCAGATTTGGGTCGTGGCTTAGCTCTGGCCTTTGGTCCCACCTTTAGTCCAACCCTGGATAGTAGCTTTTGGACCTGGCCATAATCTTTGTTAAACCATTGCCGGAATTGAGCATCCCTTGGATGAGAAGATTTCGGGGCGGCCTTCCTTCTAGGCGAGACCAAATCGTTACACTCCTACTGCAAAGTTGTAGAGTCCTCTTCCGTGGGAATTGATGGGGAAACGGTTCCGGCCTTCCCTCTAGTCTTTCCGGCCAATTCTTTAGCTGTAATAATCACCGGAGCCCGCCTCTTTCTTACATTTCCTGGCGTGACCACTCGGACCACCGAGTTTTCATCAATACACTCGTGCACTGGAGGAATGGATAAAAGTCCCTTTCGCTGAGATATGTTGCGGCTACGCCTTGGCTTGAAAGATGGATTCTTCATCCCCGACGGGGTCTTTGGTACGGTAGCGACTACCGGCTCTTCATTTTTCTCCTCCTCCTCCCTGTAACATTAATAAGGTGTATAAAATTTAAATTAGTTGATGTAAAGTAGTTGAAGACATGATTGACTTCCACTAAACGATTGGATATTAAAGCTATCTATAGGCGAGTAGTGCAGTGTTCATAGGATTACGCTTGTCTCGGTTAAAAAAAAAATTAATAAATTGCATACTACATTCTTTATAAATTATATAGCTAAAAGGATTTTCTAATATTCACTGTTGAATTCGCGTTTAATTAATCCGATTTACCTTCTCTTAAAAAAAAACAGAAAATAAGCGCATTACCGCCTTGGGTACAGGTTTGCCTCCAGATTTGGGTCGTGGCTTAGCTCTGGCCTTTGGTCCCACCTTTAGTCCAACCCTGGATAGTAGCTTTTGGACCTGGCCATAATCTTTGTTAAACCATTGCCGGAATTGAGCATCCCTTGGATGAGAAGATTTCGGGGCGGCCTTCCTTCTAGGCGAGACCAAATCGTTACACTCCTACTGCAAAGTTGTAGAGTCCTCTTCCGTGGGAATTGATGGGGAAACGGTTCCGGCCTTCCCTCTAGTCTTTCCGGCCAATTCTTTAGCTGTAATAATCACCGGAGCCCGCCTCTTTCTTATATTTCCTGGCGTGACCACTCGGACCACCGAGTTTTCATCAATACACTCGTGCACTGGAGGAATGGATAAAAGTCCCTTTCGCTGAGATATGTTGCGGCTACGCCTTGGCTTGAAAGATGGATTCTTCATCCCCGACGGGGTCTTTGGTACGGTAGCGACTACCGGCTCTTCATTTTTCTCCTCCTCCTCCCTGTAACATTAATAAGGTGTATAAAATTTAAATTAGTTGATGTAAAGTAGTTGAAGACATGATTGACTTCCACTAAACGATTGGATATTAAAACAAGGAAGAACGCTATAGTCGAGTACCTCGACTATCAGATACCCGTTACTCAAAGGGAAATGGAGATATGCAAGCAGCAAAGCGAAATTAAAATGCGCCACCTACCGGCGGTAGACAGATTTAAGCGTTATGGGCGTTAGAGTGGGCGTGGCAAATTTATTTTTGGATCAATCGATTTCAGTTCAAATTTTTCATCTAGCATCCAAATTGTGGGCGTCACAGGTTTTCGCCGTTTGTGGGCGTTTAAGTGGGCGTGGCAAACTTTTTTTTAGGTCAATCGATAGGTATTGATGAGAACAATACATTTCAGTTAAAATTTTCTATCTAGCATCAAAACTGTAGGAGTTTCAGTTTTGGGCGGTTTGTGGGCGTTAGAGTGGGCGTGGCAGTCTACTGAAACAAGCTTGCGCTGCGTAAGAAGCTCAGGAATCTGTACGCCAAATCTCAATAGCCTAACTCTCATAGTTTCCGAGATCTCAGCGTTCATCCGGACAGACAAACAGACAGACGGACAGCCGGACAGACGGACAGACGGTCAGACGGACAGACGGACAGACGGACAGACGGACAGACGGACAGACGGACATGGCTAGATCGACTCGGCTAGTGATCCTGATCAAGAATATATATACTTTATGGGGTCGGAAACGCTTCCTTCTGCCTGTTACACACTTTCCGACGAATCTAGTATACCCTTTTACTCTACGAGTAACGGGTATAACTATCTATAGGCGAGTAGTGCAGTGTTCGTAGGATTACGCTCGCCTCGGTTAAAAAAAAAATTAATAAATTGCATACTACATTCTTTATAAATTATATAGCTAAAAGGATTTTCTAATATTCACTGTTGAATTCGCGTTTAATTAATCCGATTTACCTTTTCTTAAAAATAACAGAAAATAAGCGCATTATTTTTAAGTAGTTGTACCGACGGATGTTTGTAAATGATATAAAACCGATTACTGTTGTACGGCTTGCTATCAGTTTTTTCAAAACTGTATTGTTTTATATAAAATAGATTTATTTTTTATTAAGCTTGGACGTGTCGTGTATGTGTGTGCGTGTGTACGATGCTAAGTTGTGACTGGCATTAACCTTTGTAACCTATTTGTGGAGTGATTAGAAAAGGCTTTCTATGTTTTTATTTTTGGTCTGGGATTCGTGTTCCAATTTTAGAATTTGTACCGACTTCGCGAGTTTCAAAAAACCTAACACCGCAAGGATGTATAACATTCCATTCTGTATGGGTTTTTTTTTAAATTTAGAAATATCGTACCTTTTATGGTATTGTTCGTGCTCGCATTAAAATATTTTAACTTACTTTTTAAGCATAGTATGATTAGATCCCATGTTTTTTCAGAAAGGTGTGTGCGTGTACGATGTTTAGTTGTGACTGGCATTAAGCATGTAACCTATTTGGAGAGTGACTAGAAAGCGCTTGCTATGTTTTTATTTTTGGTTTGGGATTCGAATTCCAATTTTAAAAACTAGATTTGGATTTTGGAATTGTCACTTTGACAATTAAAGTTATGACAATAGAATTGAATATCCGAGGCTCTCGGATCTGACAGATTTAACGCTTACGATATCGGCAGTAGTAGCCCACCGTCGATCCAGTCCATCACGTTTTACACCGATTAGTGTTAATGAACATCGAGCACATAGCATATATAATTGATTGTGACATTGGACGATAAGAATTTTGGGGTTTTAGGGACGACTGCGCGACTGTTTCTGGGAACGTCAAGAATTTCGTGACGAATTATAATCATAAATTCTAGCCAAACTAGAAGCGCTCCGTAAATCTGATCAAATACCATACGTACTATAACGAATACTGATAATTTTCGAGGGTCTTGATGAAGGAGTGCCGGTAGGTTTGACCTTCACTTATACTTTCTTTTCCTGATCGTTGCACGGGTTCCTGTCTTGACCTTCGGTTTTTCATTCGCTCCTGCCTTCGCAGCTCCTCTGGCTGATCCCTTTGACGCTCCAGTGGCTCTGGCTCTGGGTACCGCCTTGGGTACAGGTTTGCCTCCAGATTTGGGTCGTGGCTTAGCTCTGGCCTTTGGTCCCACCTTTAGTCCAACCCTGGATAGTAGCTTTTGGACCTGGCCATAATCTTTGTTAAACCATTGCCGGAATTGAGCATCCCTTGGATGAGAAGATTTCGGGGCGGCCTTCCTTCTAGGCGAGACCAAATCGTTACACTCCTACTGCAAAGTTGTAGAGTCCTCTTCCGTGGGAATTGATGGGGAAACGGTTCCGGCCTTCCCTCTAGTCTTTCCGGCCAATTCTTTAGCTGTAATAATCACCGGAGCCCGCCTCTTTCTTACATTTCCTGGCGTGACCACTCGGACCACCGAGTTTTCATCAATACACTCGTGCACTGGAGGAATGGATAAAAGTCCCTTTCGCTGAGATATGTTGCGGCTATGCCTTGGCTTGAAAGATGGATTCTTCATCCCCGACGGGGTCTTTGGTACGGTAGCGACTACCGGCTCTTCATTTTTCTCCTCCTCCTCCCTGTAACATTAATAAGGTGTATAAAATTTAAATTAGTTGATGTAAAGTAGTTGAAGACTTGATTGACTTCCACTAAACGATTGGATATTAAAGCTATCTATAGGCGAGTAGTGCAGTGTTCATAAAATTACGCTTGCCTCGGTTAAAAAAAAATTAATAAATTGCATACTACATTCTTTATAAATTATATAGCTAAAAGGATTTTCTAATATTCACTGTTGAATTCGCGTTTAATTAATCCGATTTACCTTCTCTTAAAAAAAACAGAAAATAAGCGCATTATTTTTAAGTAGTTGTACCGACGGATGTTTGTAAATGATATAAAACCGATTACTGTTGTACGGCTTGCTATCAGTTTTTTCAAAACTGTATTGTTTTATATAAAATAGATTTATTTTTTATTAAGCTTGGACGTGTCGTGTATGTGTGTGCGTGTGTACGATGCTAAGTTGTGACTGGCATTAACCTTTGTAACCTATTTGTGGAGTGATTAGAAAAGGCTTTCTATGTTTTTATTTTTGGTCTGGGATTCGTGTTCCAATTTTAGAATTTGTACCGACTTCGCGAGTATCAAAAAACCTAACACCGCAAGGATGTATAACATTCCATTCTGTTTGGGTTTTTTTTTAAATTTAGAAATATCGTACCTTTCATGGTATTGTTCGTGCTCGCATTAAAATATTTTAACTTACTTTTTAAGCATAGTATGATTAGATCCCATGTTTTTTCAGAAAGGTGTGTGCGTGTACGATGTTTAGTTGTGACTGGCATTAAGCATGTAACCTATTTGGAGAGTGACTAGAAAGCGCTTGCTATGTTTTTATTTTTGGTTTGGGTTTCGAATTCCAATTTTAAAAACTAGATTTGGATTTTTGAATTGTCACTTTGACAATTAAAGTTATGACAATAGAATTGAATATCCGAGGCTCTCGGATCTGACAGATTTAACGCTTACGATATCGGCAGTAGTAGCCCACCGTCGATCCAGTCCATCACGTTTTACACCGATTAGTGTTAATGAACATCGAGCACATAGCATATATAATTGATTGTGACATTGGACGATAAGAATTTTGGGGTTTTAGGGACGACTGCGCGACTGTTTCTGGGAACGTCAAGAATTTCGTGACGAATTATAATCATAAATTCTAGCCAAACTAGAAGCGCTCCGTAAATCTGATCAAATACCATACGTACTATAACGAATACTGATAATTTTCGAGGGTCTTGATGAAGGAGTGCCGGTAGGTTTGACCTTCACTTATACTTTCTTTTCCTGATCGTTGCACGGGTTCCTGTCTTGACCTTCGGTTTTTCATTCGCTCCTGCCTTCGCAGCTCCTCTGGCTGATCCCTTTGACGCTCCAGTGGCTCTGGCTCTGGGTACCGCCTTGGGTACAGGTTTGCCTCCAGATTTGGGTCGTGGCTTAGCTCTGGCCTTTGGTCCCACCTTTAGTCCAACCCTGGATAGTAGCTTTTGGACCTGGCCATAATCTTTGTTAAACCATTGCCGGAATTGAGCATCCCTTGGATGAGAAGATTTCGGGGCGGCCTTCCTTCTAGGCGAGACCAAATCGTTACACTCCTACTGCAAAGTTGTAGAGTCCTCTTCCGTGGGAATTGATGGGGAAACGGTTCCGGCCTTCCCTCTAGTCTTTCCGGCCAATTCTTTAGCTGTAATAATCACCGGAGCCCGCCTCTTTCTTACATTTCCTGGCGTGACCACTCGGACCACCGAGTTTTCATCAATACACTCGTGCACTGGAGGAATGGATAAAAGTCCCTTTCGCTGAGATATGTTGCGGCTATGCCTTGGCTTGAAAGATGGATTCTTCATCCCCGACGGGGTCTTTGGTACGGTAGCGACTACCGGCTCTTCATTTTTCTCCTCCTCCTCCCTGTAACATTAATAAGGTGTATAAAATTTAAATTAGTTGATGTAAAGTAGTTGAAGACTTGATTGACTTCCACTAAACGATTGGATATTAAAGCTATCTATAGGCGAGTAGTGCAGTGTTCATAAAATTACGCTTGCCTCGGTTAAAAAAAAAATTAATAAATTGCATACTACATTCTTTATAAATTATATAGCTAAAAGGATTTTCTAATATTCACTGTTGAATTCGCGTTTAATTAATCCGATTTACCTTCTCTTAAAAAAAACAGAAAATAAGCGCATTATTTTTAAGTAGTTGTACCGACGGATGTTTGTAAATGATATAAAACCGATTACTGTTGTACGGCTTGCTATCAGTTTTTTCAAAACTGTATTGTTTTATATAAAATAGATTTATTTTTTATTAAGCTTGGACGTGTCGTGTATGTGTGTGCGTGTGTACGATGCTAAGTTGTGACTGGCATTAACCTTTGTAACCTATTTGTGGAGTGATTAGAAAAGGCTTTCTATGTTTTTATTTTTGGTCTGGGATTCGCGTTCCAATTTTAGAATTTGTACCGACTTCGCGAGTTTCAAAAAACCTAACACCGCAAGGATGTATAACATTCCATTCTGTTTGGGTTTTTTTTTTAATTTAGAAATATCGTACCTTTTATGGTATTGTTCGTGCTCGCATTAAAATATTTTAACTTACTTTTTAAGCATAGTATGATTAGATCCCATGTTTTTTCAGAAAGGTGTGTGCGTGTACGATGTTTAGTTGTGACTGGCATTAAGCATGTAACCTATTTGGAGAGTGACTAGAAAGCGCTTGCTATGTTTTTATTTTTGGTTTGGGTTTCGAATTCCAATTTTAAAAACTAGATTTGGATTTTGGAATTGTCACTTTGACAATTAAAGTTATGACAATAGAATTGAATATCCGAGGCTCTCGGATCTGACAGATTTAACGCTTACGATATCGGCAGTAGTAGCCCACCGTCGATCCAGTCCATCACGTTTTACACCGATTAGTGTTAATGAACATCGAGCACATAGCATATATAATTGATTGTGACATTGGATGATAAGAATTTTGGGGTTTTAGGGATGCTCCCGTTGGGCGACTGTTTCTGGGAACGTCAAGAATTTCGTGACGAATTATAATCATAAATTCCAGCCAAACTAGAAGCGCTCCGTAAATCTGATCAAATACCATACGTACTATAACGAATACTGATAATTTTCGAGGGGCTTGATGAAGGAGTGCCGATAGGTTTGACCTTCACTTATACTTTCTTTTCCTGATCGTTGCACAGGTTCCTGTCTTGACCTTCGGTTTTTCATTCGCTCCTGCCTTCGCAGCTCCTCTGGCTGATCCCTTTGACGCTCCAGTGGCTCTGGCTCTGGGTACCGCCTTGGGTACAGGTTTGCCTCCAGGTTTGGGTCGTGGCTTAGCTCTGGCCTTTGGTCCCACCTTTAGTCCAACCCTGGATAGTAGCTTTTGGACCTGGCCATAATCTTTGTTAAACCATTGCCGGAATTGAGCATCCCTTGGATGAGATTTCGGGGCGGCCTTCCTTCTAGGCGAGACCAAATCGTTACACTCCTCCTGCAAAGGTGTAGAGTCCTCTTCCGTGGGAATTGATGGGGAAACGGTTCCGGCCTTCCCTCTAGTCTTTCCGGCCAATTCTTTAGCTGTAATATTCACCGGAGCCCGCCTCTTTCTTACATTTCCTGGCGTGACCACTCGGACCACCGAGTTTTCATCAATACACTCGTGCACTGGAGGAATGGATAAAAGTCCCTTTCGCTGAGATATGTTGCGGCTACGCCTTGGCTTGAAAGATGGATTCTTGATCCCCGACGGGGGCTTTGGTACGGTAGCGACTACCGGCTCTTCATTTTTCGCCTCCTTCTCCCTGTAACATTAAAAAGGTGTATAAAATTTAAACTAGTTGATGTAAAGTAGTTGAAGACATGATTGACTTCCACTAAACGATTGGATAATAAAGCTATCTATAGGCGAGTAGTGCAATGTTCATAGGATTACGCTTGCCTCGGTTAAAAAAAAATTAATAAATTGCATACTACATTCTTTATAAATTATATAGCTAAAAGGATTTGCTAATATTCACTGTTGAATTCACGTTTAATTAATCCGATTTACCTTCTCTTAAAAATAACAGAAAATAAGCGAATTATTTTTAAGTAGTTGTACCGACGGATGTTTGTAAATGATATAAAACCGATTACTGTTGTACGGCTTGCTATCAGTTTTTCAAAGCTGTATTGTTTTATATAAAATAGATTTATTTTTTATTAAGCTTGGACGTGTCGTGTATGTGTGTGCGTGTGTACGATGCTAAGTTGTGACTGGCATTAACCTTTCTAACCTATTTGTGGAGTGATTAGAAAAGGCTTTCTATGTTTTTATTTTTGGTCTGGTATTCGTGTTCCAGTTTTAGAATTTGTACCGACTTTGCAAGTATCAAACAAGGAAGAACGCTATAGTCGAGTACCTCGACTATCAGATACCCGTTACTCAGCTAAATAGAGATATGCAAGTAGCAAAGCGAGATTAAAATGCGCCACCTACCGGCGATATACAGATATAAGCGTTATGGGCGTTAGAGTGGGCGTGGCAAATTTTTTTTGGACCAATCGATAGGTATTGACGAGACCAATACATTTCAGTTAAAATTTTTTATCTAGCATAAAAATTGTGGGCGTCAGGTTTTTTGCGGTTTGTGGGCGTTAGAGTGGGCGTGGCATATTCGCGTAAAAAACTTGCGCTGCGTATAAGGCTACGGAATCTAAATCTGACATCCCAATTCTCTATCTTTGATAGTTTCCGAGATATCCACGTTCATATTTACGATTTTTTGAAGTTTGTGGGCGGTTTATGGGCGTTAGGGTGGGCGTGGCGAACTTTTTTTTGGCTCAATCGATAGGTATTGATGAAAACATTACATTTTAGTTAAAATTTTTTATTCTAGCATCAAAACTGTAGGAGCCACAGTTTTGGGCGGTTTGTGGGCGTTAAAATGGGCGTGGCACTCTACTGAAACAAACTTACGCTGCGTAAGAAGCTCAGGAATCTGCACGCCAAATCTCAATGGCCTAGCTCCCATAGTTTCCGAGATCTCTGCGTTCATCCGGACAGACATACAGACGGACGAGACCAATACATTTCAGTTAAAATTTTTTATCTAGCATACAAGTTGTGGGCATCACAGGGTTTCGCGGTTTGTGGGCGTTAGAGTGGGCGTGGCATATTCGCGTAACAAAAGTGCGCTGCGCATAAGGCTACGGAATCTAAATCTGAAATCCCAATTCTCTATCTTTGATAGTTTCCGAGGTATACACATTCATACTTACGATTTTTTGAAGTTTGTGGGCGGTTTATGGGCGTTAGGGTGGGCGTGGAAAACTTTTTTTTGGGTCAATTGATAGCTATTGATGAGAACATTATATTTCAGTTAAAATTTTTATTCTAGCATCAAAACTGTAGGAGCCACAGTTTTGGGCGGTTTGTGGGCGTTAGAGTGGGCGTGGCACTCTACTGAAACAAACTTGCTCTGCGTAGGAAGCTCAGGAATCTGCACGCCAAATCTCAATAGCCTAGCTCCCATAGTTTCCGAGATCTCAGCGTTCATCCGGACAGACAGACAGACGGACAGACGGACATGGCTAGATCGACTCGGCTGGTGATCCTGATCAAGAATATATATACTTTATGGGGTCGGAAACGCTTCCTTCTGCCTGTTACATACTTTCCTACGAATCTAGTATACCCTTTTACTCTACGAGTAACGGGTATAAAAACCTAACACCGCAAGGATGTATAAACTTCGGCTTGCCGAAGTAACATTCCTTTCTGTTTGGGTTTTTTTTTTTAAATTTTGAAATATCGTACCTTTCAAGGTATTGTTCGTGCTCGCATTAAAATATTTTAACTTACTTTTTAAGCATAGTATGATTAGATCCCATGTTTTTTCAGAAAGGTGTGTGCGTGTACGATGTTTAGTTGTGACTGGCATTAAGCATGTAACCTATTTGGAGAGTGACTAGAAAGCGCTTGCTATGTTTTTATTTTTGGGTTTGGGATTCGAATTCCAATTTTAAAAACTAGATTCGGATTTTGGAATTGTCACTTTGACAATTAAAGTTATGACAATAGAATTGAATCTCCGAGGCTCTCGGATCTGACAGATTTAACGCTTACGATATCGGCAGTAGTAGCACACCGTCGATCCAGTCCATCACGTTTTACACCGATTTGTGTTAATGAACATCGAGCACATAGCATATATAATTGATTGTGACATTGGACGATAAGAATTTTGGGGTTTTAGGGACGACTGGGCGACTGTTTCTGGGATCGTCAAGAATTTCGTGACGAATTATAATCATAAATTCCAGCCAAACTAGAAGCGCTCCGTAAATCTGATCAAATACCATACGTACTATAACGAATACTGATAATTTTCGAGGGTCTTGATGAAGGAGTGCCGGTAGGTTTGACCTTCACTTATACTTTCTTTTCCTGATCGTTGCACGGGTTCCTGTCTTGACCTTCGGTTTTTCATTCGCTCCTGCCTTCGCAGCTCCTCTGGCTGATCCCTTTGACGCTCCAGTGGCTCTGGCTCTGGGTACCGCCTTGGGTACAGGTTTGCCTCCAGGTTTATGTCGTGGCTTAGCTCTGGCCTTTGGTCCCACCTTTAGTCCAACCCTGAATAGTAGCTTTCGGACCTGGCCATAATCTTTGTTAAACCATTGCCGGAATTGAGCATCCCTTGGATGAGAAGATTTCGAGGCGGCCTTCCTTCTAGGCGAGACCAAATCGTTACACTCCTCCTGCAAAGGTGTAGAGTCCTCTTCCGTGGGAATTGATGGGGAAACGGTTCCGGCCTTCCCTCTAGTCTTTCCGGCCAATTCTTTAGCTGTAATAATCACCGGAGCCCGCCTCTTTCTTACATTTCCTGGCGTGACCACTCGGACCACCGAGTTTTCATCAATACACTCGTGCACTGGAGGAATGGATAAAAGTCCCTTTCGCTGAGATATGTTGCGGCTATGCCTTGGCTTGAAAGATGGATTCTTCATCCCCGACGGGGTCTTTGGTACGGTAGCGACTACCGGCTCTTCATTTTTCTCCTCCTCCTCCCTGTAACATTAATAAGGTGTATAAAATTTAAATTAGTTGATGTAAAGTAGTTGAAGACTTGATTGACTTCCACTAAACGATTGGATATTAAAGCTATCTATAGGCGAGTAGTGCAGTGTTCATAGGATTACGCTTGCCTCGGTTAAAAAAAAAATTAATAAATTGCATACTACATTTTTTATAAATTATATAGCTAAAAGGATTTTCTAATATTCACTGTTGAATTCGCGTTTAATTAATCCGATTTACCTTCTCTTAAAAAAAACAGAAAATAAGCGCATTATTTTTAAGTAGTTGTACCGACGGATGTTTGTAAATGATATAAAACCGATTACTGTTGTACGGCTTGCTATCAGTTTTTTCAAAACTGTATTGTTTTATATAAAATAGATTTATTTTTTATTAAGCTTGGACGTGTCGTGTATGTGTGTGCGTGTGTACGATGCTAAGTTGTGACTGGCATTAACCTTTGTAACCTATTTGTGGAGTGATTAGAAAAGGCTTTCTATGTTTTTATTTTTGGTCTGGGATTCGCGTTCCAATTTTAGAATTTGTACCGACTTCGCGAGTTTCAAAAAACCTAACACCGCAAGGATGTATAACATTCCATTCTGTTTGGGTTTTTTTTTTAATTTAGAAATATCGTACCTTTTATGGTATTGTTCGTGCTCGCATTAAAATATTTTAACTTACTTTTTAAGCATAGTATGATTAGATCCCATGTTTTTTCAGAAAGGTGTGTGCGTGTACGATGTTTAGTTGTGACTGGCATTAAGCATGTAACCTATTTGGAGAGTGACTAGAAAGCGCTTGCTATGTTTTTATTTTTGGTTTGGGTTTCGAATTCCAATTTTAAAAACTAGATTTGGATTTTGGAATTGTCACTTTGACAATTAAAGTTATGACAATAGAATTGAATATCCGAGGCTCTCGGATCTGACAGATTTAACGCTTACGATATCGGCAGTAGTAGCCCACCGTCGATCCAGTCCATCACGTTTTACACCGATTAGTGTTAATGAACATCGAGCACATAGCATATATAATTGATTGTGACATTGGATGATAAGAATTTTGGGGTTTTAGGGATGCTCCCGTTGGGCGACTGTTTCTGGGAACGTCAAGAATTTCGTGACGAATTATAATCATAAATTCCAGCCAAACTAGAAGCGCTCCGTAAATCTGATCAAATACCATACGTACTATAACGAATACTGATAATTTTCGAGGGGCTTGATGAAGGAGTGCCGATAGGTTTGACCTTCACTTATACTTTCTTTTCCTGATCGTTGCACAGGTTCCTGTCTTGACCTTCGGTTTTTCATTCGCTCCTGCCTTCGCAGCTCCTCTGGCTGATCCCTTTGACGCTCCAGTGGCTCTGGCTCTGGGTACCGCCTTGGGTACAGGTTTGCCTCCAGGTTTGGGTCGTGGCTTAGCTCTGGCCTTTGGTCCCACCTTTAGTCCAACCCTGGATAGTAGCTTTTGGACCTGGCCATAATCTTTGGTAAACCATTGCCGGAATTGAGCATCCCTTGGATGAGATTTCGGGGCGGCCTTCCTTCTAGGCGAGACCAAATCGTTACACTCCTCCTGCAAAGGTGTAGAGTCCTCTTCCATGGGAATTGATGGGGAAACGGTTCCGGCCTTCCCTCTAGTCTTTCCGGCCAATTCTTTAGCTGTAATATTCACCGGAGCCCGCATCTTTCTTACATTTCCTGGCGTGACCACTCGGACCACCGAGTTTTCATCAATACACTCGTGCACTGGAGGAATGGATAAAAGTCCCTTTCGCTGAGATATGTTGCGGCTACGCCTTGGCTTGAAAGATGGATTCTTGATCCCCGACGGGGGCTTTGGTACGGTAGCGACTACCGGCTCTTCATTTTTCGCCTCCTTCTCCCTGTAACATTAAAAAGGTGTATAAAATTTAAACTAGTTGATGTAAAGTAGTTGAAGACATGATTGACTTCCACTAAACGATTGGATAATAAAGCTATCTATAGGCGAGTAGTGCAATGTTCATAGGATTACGCTTGCCTCGGTTAAAAAAAAATTAATAAATTGCATACTACATTCTTTATAAATTATATAGCTAAAAGGATTTGAATTCACGTTTAATTAATCCGATTTACCTTCTCTTAAAAATAACAGAAAATAAGCGCATTATTTTTAAGTAGTTGTACCGACGGATGTTTGTAAATGATATAAAACCGATTACTGTTGTACGGCTTGCTATCAGTTTTTTCAAAGCTGTATTGTTTTATATAAAATAGATTTATTTTTTATTAAGCTTGGACGTGTCGTGTATGTGTGTGCGTGTGTACGATGCTAAGTTGTGACTGGCATTAACCTTTCTAACCTATTTGTGGAGTGATTAGAAAAGGCTTTCTATGTTTTTATTTTTGGTCTGGTATTCGTGTTCCAGTTTTAGAATTTGTACCGACTTTGCAAGTATCAAACAAGGAAGAACGCTATAGTCGAGTACCTCGACTATCAGATACCCGTTACTCAGCTAAATAGAGATATGCAAGTAGCAAAGCGAGATTAAAATGCGCCACCTACCGGCGATATACAGATATAAGCGTTATGGGCGTTAGAGTGGGCGTGGCAAATTTTTTTTGGACCAATCGATAGGTATTGACGAGACCAATACATTTCAGTTAAAATTTTTTATCTAGCATAAAAATTGTGGGCGTCAGGTTTTTTGCGGTTTGTGGGCGTTAGAGTGGGCGTGGCATATTCGCGTAAAAAACTTGCGCTGCGTATAAGGCTACGGAATCTAAATCTGACATCCCAATTCTCTATCTTTGATAGTTTCCGAGATATCCACGTTCATATTTACGATTTTTTGAAGTTTGTGGGCGGTTTATGGGCGTTAGGGTGGGCGTGGCGAACTTTTTTTTGGGTCAATCGATAGGTATTGATGAAAACATTACATTTTAGTTAAAATTTTTTATTCTAGCATCAAAACTGTAGGAGCCACAGTTTTGGGCGGTTTGTGGGCGTTAAAATGGGCGTGGCACTCTACTGAAACAAACTTACGCTGCGTAAGAAGCTCAGGAATCTGCACGCCAAATCTCAATGGCCTAGCTCCCATAGTTTCCGAGATCTCTGCGTTCATCCGGACAGACATACAGACGGACGAGACCAATACATTTCAGTTAAAATTTTTTATCTAGCATACAAGTTGTGGGCATCACAGGGTTTCGCGGTTTGTGGGCGTTAGAGTGGGCGTGGCATATTCGCGTAACAAACTTGCGCTGCGCATAAGGCTACGGAATCTAAATCTGAAATCCCAATTCTCTATCTTTGATAGTTTCCGAGGTATACACATTCATACTTACGATTTTTTGAAGTTTGTGGGCGGTTTATGGGCGTTAGGGTGGGCGTGGAAAACTTTTTTTTGGGTCAATTGATAGCTATTGATGAGAACATTATATTTCAGTTAAAATTTTTATTCTAGCATCAAAACTGTAGGAGCCACAGTTTTGGGCGGTTTGTGGGCGTTAGAGTGGGCGTGGCACTCTACTGAAACAAACTTGCTCTGCGTAGGAAGCTCAGGAATCTGCACGCCAAATCTCAATAGCCTAGCTCCCATAGTTTCCGAGATCTCAGCGTTCATCCGGACAGACAGACAGACGGACAGACGGACATGGCTAGATCGACTCGGCTGGTGATCCTGATCAAGAATATATATACTTTATGGGGTCGGAAACGCTTCCTTCTGCCTGTTACATACTTTCCTACGAATCTAGTATACCCTTTTACTCTACGAGTAACGGGTATAAAAACCTAACACCGCAAGGATGTATAAACTTCGGCTTGCCGAAGTAACATTCCTTTCTGTTTGGGTTTTTTTTTTAAATTTTGAAATATCGTACCTTTCAAGGTATTGTTCGTGCTCGCATTAAAATATTTTAACTTACTTTTTAAGCATAGTGTGATTAGATCCCATGTTTTTTCAGAAAGGTGTGTGCGTGTACGATGTTTAGTTGTGACTGGCATTAAGCATGTAACCTATTTGGAGAGTGACTAGAAAGCGCTTGCTATGTTTTTATTTTTGGTTTGGGATTCGAATTCCAATTTTAAAAACTAGATTTGGATTTTGGAATTGTCACTTTGACAATTAAAGTTATGACAATAGAATTGAATCTCCGAGGCTCTCGGATCTGACAGACTTAACGCTTACGATATCGGCAGTAGTAGCCCACCGTCGATCCAGTCCATCACGTTTTACACCGATTAGTGTTAATGAACATCGAGCACATAGCATATATAATTGATTGTGACATTGGATGATAAGAATTTTGGGGTTTTAGGGATGCTCCCGTTGGGCGACTGTTTCTGGGAACGTCAAGAATTTCGTGACGAATTATAATCATAAATTCCAGCCAAACTAGAAGCGCTCCGTAAATCTGATCAAATACCATACGTACTATAACGAATACTGATAATTTTCGAGGGGCTTGATGAAGGAGTGCCGATAGGTTTGACCTTCACTTATACTTTCTTTTCCTGATCGTTGCACAGGTTCCTGTCTTGACCTTCGGTTTTTCATTCGCTCCTGCCTTCGCAGCTCCTCTGGCTGATCCCTTTGACGCTCCAGTGGCTCTGGCTCTGGGTACCGCCTTGGGTACAGGTTTGCCTCCAGGTTTGGGTCGTGGCTTAGCTCTGGCCTTTGGTCCCACCTTTAGTCCAACCCTGGATAGTAGCTTTTGGACCTGGCCATAATCTTTGTTAAACCATTGCCGGAATTGAGCATCCCTTGGATGAGATTTCGGGGCGGCCTTCCTTCTAGGCGAGACCAAATCGTTACACTCCTCCTGCAAAGGTGTAGAGTCCTCTTCCGTGGGAATTGATGGGGAAACGGTTCCGGCCTTCCCTCTAGTCTTTCCGGCCAATTCTTTAGCTGTAATATTCACCGGAGCCCGCCTCTTTCTTACATTTCCTGGCGTGACCACTCGGACCACCGAGTTTTCATCAATACACTCGTGCACTGGAGGAATGGATAAAAGTCCCTTTCGCTGAGATATGTTGCGGCTACGCCTTGGCTTGAAAGATGGATTCTTGATCCCCGACGGGGGCTTTGGTACGGTAGCGACTACCGGCTCTTCATTTTTCGCCTCCTTCTCCCTGTAACATTAAAAAGGTGTATAAAATTTAAACTAGTTGATGTAAAGTAGTTGAAGACATGATTGACTTCCACTAAACGATTGGATAATAAAGCTATCTATAGGCGAGTAGTGCAATGTTCATAGGATTACGCTTGCCTCGGTTAAAAAAAAATTAATAAATTGCATACTATATTCTTTATAAATTATATAGCTAAAAGGATTTGAATTCACGTTTAATTAATCCGATTTACCTTCTCTTAAAAATAACAGAAAATAAGCGCATTATTTTTAAGTAGTTGTACCGACGGATGTTTGTAAATGATATAAAACCGATTACTGTTGTACGGCTTGCTATCAGTTTTTTCAAAGCTGTATTGTTTTATATAAAATAGATTTATTTTTTATTAAGCTTGGACGTGTCGTGTATGTGTGTGCGTGTGTACGATGCTAAGTTGTGACTGGCATTAACCTTTCTAACCTATTTGTGGAGTGATTAGAAAAGGCTTTCTATGTTTTTATTTTTGGTCTGGTATTCGTGTTCCAGTTTTAGAATTTGTACCGACTTTGCAAGTATCAAACAAGGAAGAACGCTATAGTCGAGTACCTCGACTATCAGATACCCGTTACTCAGCTAAATAGAGATATGCAAGTAGCAAAGCGAGATTAAAATGCGCCACCTACCGGCGATATACAGATATAAGCGTTATGGGCGTTAGAGTGGGCGTGGCAAATTTTTTTTGGACCAATCGATAGGTATTGACGAGACCAATACATTTCAGTTAAAATTTTTTATCTAGCATAAAAATTGTGGGCGTCAGGTTTTTTGAGGTTTGTGGGCGTTAGAGTGGGCGTGGCATATTCGCGTAAAAAACTTGCGCTGCGTATAAGGCTACGGAATCTAAATCTGACATCCCAATTCTCTATCTTTGATAGTTTCCGAGATATCCACGTTCATATTTACGATTTTTTGAAGTTTGTGGGCGGTTTATGGGCGTTAGGGTGGGCGTGGCGAACTTTTTTTTGGGTCAATCGATAGGTATTGATGAAAACATTACATTTTAGTTAAAATTTTTTATTCTAGCATCAAAACTGTAGGAGCCACAGTTTTGGGCGGTTTGTGGGCGTTAAAATGGGCGTGGCACTCTACTGAAACAAACTTACGCTGCGTAAGAAGCTCAGGAATCTGCACGCCAAATCTCAATGGCCTAGCTCCCATAGTTTCCGAGATCTCTGCGTTCATCCGGACAGACATACAGACGGACGAGACCAATACATTTCAGTTAAAATTTTTTATCTAGCATACAAGTTGTGGGCATCACAGGGTTTCGCGGTTTGTGGGCGTTAGAGTGGGCGTGGCATATTCGCGTAACAAACTTGCGCTGCGCATAAGGCTACGGAATCTAAATCTGAAATCCCAATTCTCTATCTTTGATAGTTTCCGAGGTATACACATTCATACTTACGATTTTTTGAAGTTTGTGGGCGGTTTATGGGCGTTAGGGTGGGCGTGGAAAACTTTTTTTTGGGTCAATTGATAGCTATTGATGAGAACATTATATTTCAGTTAAAATTTTTATTCTAGCATCAAAACTGTAGGAGCCACAGTTTTGGGCGGTTTGTGGGCGTTAGAGTGGGCGTGGCACTCTACTGAAACAAACTTGCTCTGCGTAGGAAGCTCAGGAATCTGCACGCCAAATCTCAATAGCCTAGCTCCCATAGTTTCCGAGATCTCAGCGTTCATCCGGACAGACAGACAGACGGACAGACGGACATGGCTAGATCGACTCGGCTGGTGATCCTGATCAAGAATATATATACTTTATGGGGTCGGAAACGCTTCCTTCTGCCTGTTACATACTTTCCTACGAATCTAGTATACCCTTTTACTCTACGAGTAACGGGTATAAAAACCTAACACCGCAAGGATGTATAAACTTCGGCTTGCCGAAGTAACATTCCTTTCTGTTTGGGTTTTTTTTTTAAATTTTGAAATATCGTACCTTTCAAGGTATTGTTCGTGCTCGCATTAAAATATTTTAACTTACTTTTTAAGCATAGTATGATTAGATCCCATGTTTTTTCAGAAAGGTGTGTGCGTGTACGATGTTTAGTTGTGACTGGCATTAAGCATGTAACCTATTTGGAGAGTGACTAGAAAGCGCTTGCTATGTTTTTATTTTTGGTTTGGGATTCGAATTCCAATTTTAAAAACTAGATTTGGATTTTGGAATTGTCACTTTGACAATTAAAGTTATGACAATAGAATTGAATCTCCGAGGCTCTCGGATCTGACAGACTTAACGCTTACGATATCGGCAGTAGTAGCCCACCGTCGATCCAGTCCATCACGTTTTACACCGATTTGTGTTAATGAACATCGAGCACATAGCATATATAATTGATTGTGACATTAGACGATAAGAATTTTGGGGTTTTAGGGATGGTGCCGTTGGGCGACTGTTTCTGGGAACGTCAAGAATTTCGTGACGAATTATAATCATAAATTCCAGCCAAACTAGAAGCGCTCCGTAAATCTGATCAAATACCATACGTACTATAACGAATACTGATAATTTTCGAGGGGCTTGATGAAGGAGTGCCGATAGGTTTGACCTTCACTTATACTTTCTTTTCCTGATCGTTGCACGGGTTCCTGTCTTGACCTTCGGTTTTTCATTCGCTCCTGCCTTCGCAGCTCCTCTGGCTGATCCCTTTGATGCTCCAGTGGCTCTGGCTCTGGGTACCGCCTTGGGTACAGGTTTGCCTCCAGATTTGGGTCGTGGCTTAGCTCTGGCCTTTGGTCCCACCTTTAGTCCAACCCTGGATAGTAGCTTTTGGACCTGGCCATAATCTTTGTTAAACCATTGCCGGAATTGAGCATCCCTTGGATGAGAAGATTTCGGGGCGGCCTTCCTTCTAGGCGAGACCAAATCGTTACACTCCTACTGCAAAGTTGTAGAGTCCTCTTCCGTGGGAATTGATGGGGAAACGGCTCCGGCCTTCCCTCTAGTCTTTCCGGCCAATTCTTTAGCTGTAATATTCACCGGAGCCCGCCTCTTTCTTACATTTCCTGGCGTGACCACTCGGACCACCGAGTTTTCATCAATACACTCGTGCACTGGAGGAATGGATAAAAGTCCCTTTCGCTGAGATATGTTGCGGCTACGCCTTGGCTTGAAAGATGGATTCTTCATCCCCGACGGGGTCTTTGGTACGGTAGCGACTACCGGCTCTTCATTTTTCTCCTCCTCCTCCCTGTAACATTAATAAGGTGTATAAAATTTAAATTAGTTGATGTAAAGTAGTTGAAGACATGATTGACTTCCACTAAACGATTGGATAATAAAGCTATCTATAGGCGAGTAGTGCAGTGTTCAGTGTTACGCTTGCCTCGGTTAAAAAAAAATTAATAAATTGCATACTACATTCTTTATAAATTATATAGCTAAAAGGATTTTCTAATATTCACTGTTGAATAGTTATACCGACGGATGTTTGTAAATGATATAAAACCGAGTATCAAAAAACCTAACACCGCAAGGATGTATAAACTTCGGCTTGCCGAAGTAACTTTCCTTTCTGTTTGGGTTTTTTTTTTTAAATTTAGAATTATCATACCTTTCATGGTATTGTTCGTGCTCGCATTAAAATATTTTAACTTACTTTTTAAGCATAGTATGATTAGATCCCATGTTTTTTCAGAAAGGTGTGTGCGTGTACGATGTTTAGTTGTGACTGGCATTAAGCACGTAACCTATTTGGAGAGTGAATAGAAAGCGCTTGCTATGTTTTTATTTTTGGTTTGGGATTCGAATTCCAATTTTAAAAACTAGATTTGGATTTTGGAATTGTCACTTTGACAATTAAAGTTATGACAATAGAATTGAATCTCCGAGGCTCTCGGATCTGATAGATTTAACGCTTATGTATGCGTGTACGATGCTAAGTTGTGACTGGTATTAAATATGTTAGATATTTAAAGAGTGAATAAGAAACGCTTGCTATATTTTATTTTTTTCTTCTTCGGCTTGTCGAATCTGCCTTCCTTTGTTTCTTTATTTTCCAAATTTTAATATTTTAACTTACTTTTTCACTGTCATTTTGTTAAAATATGTGTTTTTTACTGATCGACGTGTATTTTGTCGATAATAAATGAAAACTAGCATTAAACATGTAACCATTCAGAGAGAGAATAAAAATTCTTGCTACGTTTGTAGGATTTGAATCTGGCGGGCTTATTACACGGCACACTCGAAGCGGGTTAAGTTATATGGCAACTCTTAATCAGTTTGCAATCTAAAATCCTCGATAAAGTACTCGATTCTTTTAATGCCGCCGATACCTACACGAGTGAGCGGGGAGTCGTTGTTTAGCATTCGTGAAGACAAGAATACAATTCATGTGACATGTGTAAAATTTAATCTAAGCACTTCTATGTTTAAGCTTTATCCCAATAAAATATTGTGAATCTAACGATTCCCACAATTTGGGGGCTCATCCGGGATTAACCCAAACATTAGAGTAACACAACTACAATGATTGCCAAATTTCAAGTCTGGTGAAATGACAATTTGAGACAACAGCGCAGTTAATTTGGCAGTGTGTCCAAAAGACGACGACGAAAACCAGAATTCGGCAGATGTGTGTGTGAAAACGCGCAAGGGAAACGCTTGGAGCCTATAGCGACTACAGTCCAGGAGGTAGTGCATTATAGATCCCCAGAGCGTCGGTCGGAGATCCGGCCAGTCACGGTGAACTGGTAACTTGCAGAGGCTGATCTGTGGAAGGCGTTGGGAGCAGCGATAGACAGAGGCGAGCGGAGCAAGTCAGGAGCGTGAAGCGGGCATTGGAGCAATGGCGGGTTGACGGGACCTGGAGGGCAAGATTTCCAAGGAGAGCAGCCGTGAGTTTGGAGTAGCAGATCTTGGTGGAAGGCAACGACGTCAGCGGACAAGCAACGGCAAGAACTTTTCAAGTTGAATAGTCCAGAAGAAAATCCAATTGGCAGGCAAACAGTCTTGAGAAGCAGTGCATCGAAAGGGGTGGTAACCAGAAAGCTGACCCAATTAAATTGAAAGTCGGTCACAAACAGTAAACGTAGACTGTGTGTATAAAACCAAAAATTGTCATTAACTTAAAAGTTATTCATATAATCTATGTTTATAATCATATAATCTTTTTGTTACTGTTAAGCTACTATCAATACATTTTAAGGAAATTTCATCTCAAAATGCAACTCGAAGAGATAATGTTAATGCGATGCGACGATTTGCGCGCAAAGCTACTAGAACTTAATTTACCCACAGCCAGTAGAAAGCACGTTTTACAGGATCGACTCCTGGCTCACTTTGGTATTCAGGACGATGATGATAACGACTCGGATGGAGTCGAATCTGTAGCTACCGCTCTTGATTGTCCAGTGCAGGCAGCACCTATAAGCCGTTCTTTGTTTACACTTAAAGATGTAGAAGGCAGTGTTTCAAATTTGGCAGGTACAGGTAGTCCAGATATAGATCAGTGGATCCAGGAGTTGGAGGAATGTGCTTTGACTGTGCAGTGGAGTCAGCTTCAACTATTCATTTATTCTAAGCAGTTGCTCAGTGGGGCTGCAAAATCGTTCATTCGCAGTCAGGTTAACATTCGCAACTGGGATTTTTTAAAGGCAGCATTACGTGGCGAATTTGCTGTTAAAATATTATCTGCTGAGGTTCATCGCAAGCTAGGTCAACGTGCACAGAGAAAAGGAGAGACACTTCAGGAACATTTGTATGCTTTGATGGAAATAGCCAAGCCAGTTTACCTAGACGAAGAGAGTTTGATAGAGTATCTTGTGAAGGGAGTTCCAGATGCTAAGGCAAACAAAACAATGTTGTATCAGGCGAAAACCATAACGGATTTAAAGGAGCAGATTGAAGTATATAAGAAGGTTCGCCGCTCATACAAAATGCCCTACAAAAATGAAGCGCGTGTAGCTGAGGCAGAAGGATCCAAAAGCTTAGACTCAAAACACGAGTTTTTACGTAAATGCTTTAAGTGTGGGGATCCGTCCCATTTAAAGAAAGATTGCAAGAAGAAGGATAACAATAATTGTTATCGGTGCGGACAGCCAGGTCATCGTGCTGCACAGTGCAAGGTCGAGGTTGAGGTAAAACAGGAGAGCAATTCTAATGCCGTTCACGTGGAGAACGCAGCTACTAAGCCAAAAAGCGAGTTTACGGTTTCCGGCCTTGAACTAAAAATTATCAAATCTCCCTACGCTCAATTCAAAGGACTCGTCGACACAGGCGCAGATCTATGCCTAATGCGCAGGAACATTTCTCTCAAGCTAGGAAACGAAGCTCTTACCGGAAAAGAAAAGTGTTTGACGGTATTAGGCGAGAGTCAAGTTCTAACTTTCAAACAGTTGACGATCAGGTTCAGGACTGGCTTGCAGAGAAAATCATCCAACCAAGTACCTCAGAGTACGCATCGCCGGTAGTTTTGGTGTCCAAGAAAAACGGAAAGAAGAGACTGTGCTGTGACTACCGAAAACTACATGAGAAAATTATCCGAGACAATTTTCCGATGGCTCATATGGAGACCGTGCTAGACAAGCTGCAAGGGTCAAAGATATTCACTACTTTGGAACTAACAAACGGCTTCTTCCACGTTTCGATTGAACCACGTTTCGATTGATCTCGAAAGTATACATCATTTGTTACCCAATCTGGACAATTTGAATTCCTTTATGTACCATTTGGCATATCAAATTCACCTGCGGTTTTCACAAGATTTATCATGGCAGTTCTAAGGGAGCTCATCGCCACTAACGTTGTCGTTGTGTACATGGACGATGTAATCATACCCAGTCAAGGCTTTGAAGAAGGACTTGCTAAGTTGAAAGATGTCTTGCAGGTTGCTTCTCGGAACGGTTTACGTATCAACTGGAGTAAGTGCCAAATATTGCACAGTAAAGTACAGTTCCTAGGATACATCATTCAAAGTGAAACCATCACCCCAGGTCCAGAAAAGATTCAAGCTGTGAAAGAGTTTCCCACACCACATGACAAAAAAGCGATTAAGCGATTCCTAGGTCTGACTTCTTACTTCCGTAAGGTTATAAACGGGTACGCATCCATCGCCAGGCCCTTGTCGGATTTACTGAGAGGCGATTCCAAGTATGAACTTGGAGAGAAACAACAAATTGCGTTTGAAAAGCTGAAGACTGCTCTTATTAGCAAACCAGTCCTAAAGTTATATAATCCTAACTTACAAACGGAAAGCCACACAGACACGTCCAAGTACGGTTTTGGCGCAGTCTTACTGCAGAAGGACCCCGTAGACAGTGCTTTCCATCCAGTCCAATATATGAGCCGAAAGACATCACCGTTCGAGGAAAAGTACGATTCGTATGAACTGGAAGTGTACTGGCTATTATTGGAGCTCTAGTCAAGTGGCGTGTATATGTGTTAGGCATAAAGTTCACAATCGTAACTGCTTGTAACGCGTTCTAAATGACGATGAACAAAAAGGAAGTTCCTCTTCGCGTAGCTCGTTGGGCTTTATATTTGCAGGACTTCAACTACAAGATCGAACATCACACCCAAATGAAACATGCTGATGCCCTGAGTCGAGTCTCATGTTTCTTTTTGTCAGACTCTGTTACTCATCGCTTAAAGGAAGCCCAGATTAACGATGATTGGACAAAAGCAGTTCGGAACCTTGTAGAAAAGGATGCATACCAGGACTTCTATATACAGAATGACGTTCTCTTCAAAGATCCGACTCGTGAGCTGGTCGTAGTACCTTCGACTATGCAAAATAAAATAATTCAGAGAGCGCATAGCCAGGGGCACTTCTGCCAGAAAGACACAGGATATAATCGAAAGGTCATATTTCATTCCCAAGCTCAAAGATAAAACCGATCGAATCGTCGAGAGTTGCATCAGATGCATTATCGTAAATGCCAAAGCCGGCAAGAAAGAGGGATTTCTAACTTCAATTGACAAAGGCGATTTACCCTTCATTACATACCATATCGACCACGTCGGGCCATGGAAATGACGACCAAGCGATATAACCACATCCCTGTCATAGTAGACGGATTCTCAAAATATGTCTGGCTCTACCCAACTCGTAGCACTGGTGTAGACGAAGTTCTAAACTGTCTGAATAAGCAAGCCGTACATTTTGGAAATTTTTACCGCATAGTGTCCGACAGAGGCACTGCTTTCACATCTCTCGCATTCAAGGAATACTGCGAGTCACACAACATACAGCATCTGCTTATAGCGACAGGTGTACCACGCGGAAATGGCCAAGTCGAAAGACTTCACAAGATCGTCGTACCAGTGCTAGCAAAGTTGAGCTATGAAAGTCCATTAGCTTGGTATAAATACGTGGGACGAGTTTAGCAAATTATCAACAGCACTGAGCCGAGAAGCACCAAGATTACGCCATTCAAGCTTTTAACTGGAGTTGATATGCGATTAGCCGGCAAAAAGGTACAAGACGAGAATAAGAAAACGTTTGATTTGAAGCGGAAACAAGAAAGAGTCTATCAACTCAATGATTTGGTAGCAATCAAAAGAACTCAGTATGGTGTCGGATTAAAGCTTAAGGGGAAGTTTTTAGGGCCCTACAGGATTGTTGCAGTAAAGGATCATGGGCGGTACGAAGTAGAACGTATAGGTAATTCAGAGGGTCCATTTAAAACATCTACGGTTTCCGAGTATATGAAACCTTGGTCAGGTCCATTCGAGGAGAATGAACAGTCAGGAGGGCCGAATGTAGGATTTGAATCTGACGGGCTTATTACACGGCACACTCGAAGCGGGTTAAGTAATATGGCAACTCTTAATCAGTTTGCAATCTTAAATCCTCGATTAAGTACTCGATTCTTTGAATGCCGCCGATACCTACACGAGTGAGCGGGGAGTCGTCGTTTAGCGTTCGTGAAGACAAGAATATAATTCATGTGACAAACAGAACTCTGTAAAATTTAATCTAAGCACTTCTATGTTTAAACTTTGTCCCAATAAAACATTGTGAATCTGTTGGGGCGGTGCGGCTTGATCGATTAAATAGTTGAAGCCCCAATATCGAGTGGTACCCAAAAAGCACGGGAGTACTTTTGGGGTTATTACGCGACGTGCGTCGGTGTTTATTCGTACACTTTGAAACATGAACTGCTTAAGCCTAACTTAACTTAAGCGCTCCAGAGCAGAGCGGAGACTTAGGGGAGAGATGGAGAGGGAGAGCGGACGGCAGTGCGAGCGCGCGAGATATAGAAATCTGGATAAAACTGCCGCTCGACACTGTCTCCTGAAATTAAACGCCCTTTTGGCGTGAACATTCTCCCCCCCCCCCTTGCGAGGACACCCGTAGCAAGAACCTCAGGATAGTAGGCTCAGGAATATTTTGGAAGTATAGATCGGTCGTCCGTATGTAGGAGAGTGTGGTGGGCCTTTCCACACTTGTGGCAGTAATGACCACTGCGGCAGGAGTCCTTGGAATGATTGTGAGCCAAGCAATTGGAGCAGTACTTCTGGATATGTACTTCCTGAAGCCGATTCTGGGGGCTTAGCCGTAGAAAGTGGTGGCACTTCCGTAGAGGATGGATCTTTTGGCAGACTCGGCATTGGTAGGATTTAATACCTCGAGTACGTCTGCCATCCAAGGCGGGGTATGGAACCCAATATTCGGATGGAGTATTCTTAGGAGGAACTTTTTGTACGGAAACTTGCGTTGAATAGGACGAAATGATGTGTGGAACTGAGGCGGATATTGGCCTTGGAGGGTCGGATGGAATCGTCGGAGTAGTAGGACCGCTGTTTCGATGCAGCAATGTGTGATGCCGATCTTGGCAAGTGAGACAGTTGTGAGCGCTTGTGCAATCCCGGAATTGATGGCTACTTGCAAAGCAATTGGAGCACAACTGGTTCCTTTGGATATAGGCTAAGCGATCTTCTACCGTCATCTGTAGGAAGCGTGGACATATACGCACGGAGTGGTTCTTCTTCGAACACAGATCGCAGCCTTTGGTTATCGGAACTAACCTTGTGTTGAAGGAATTTATTTTTGGAAATTCTGCCTCTCGATTTGTGTCTTTGGACTGGACGTGGTGGAAATTGGCAGATCGGAAGCTATCGACGGCCTCAAGAGTTCGATGGCGCTCCGTCAAATATGAATCAAGCTCAAGCCACGTTGGAATTTCGCCTTTATTTTGGATGGATTGCTCCCATAATGAGAGAGTGAGCTTTGGTAGTTTTGTCGAGCACATATAAACCAGGATAGGGTCCCAATTCTCAATATTAACACCGGAAAATTTTAAGGAAGTTAAGCAACCTTGAAAAGTGCGTTGAAGTTCCTTTAAGGCTGCTCCCGACTCCTGTGCTATGGATTGCACATTGAAAAGTGCTTTCAGGTGACTGTTTACCTGCAATCGCTTATTTTCGAAACGCTCAGTTAGGTTATTCCAGGCTGAGCGAAAGCCATCATTGGTGAGTGGGGATCTTGAAACTATGGAATGAGCTTCGCCACTTGATTTTGAATTTAAGTGGAATAATTTTTCAACGGGCGTTAGACTCGGATTGTCTATGTATATTGCCGTCAAAAGGTCCCGGAAAGTCGGCCAGCGAAGATAATCGCCAGAGAAAACCTCTGTGTCGATAGGAGGGAGCCGACAGCCATAAGACGTGAAATTTTGGGACGGAGTTACTGGAGCTTGAGGTATTTGGGAGGAGCCCTTTTGGATTTGTTCCATCAGCTGCGCGGCAAATATTTCGTAAGTGGAGTACGTTTGGTAATACTTAGACTTTAGTATGGATTTTGTGTCTGCGGCGCTCTCGCCTGCAGCTATAATGCAGTCGGAGCCTATGTCGTATGCTGCCTTTACCGATTGCCACAAGGAATTGAGGTGATCGCGACGGATGTTACAGGCGGATAACGTTGGTGTAGGAGCACCTGGAGCGTTCACAGTGGCCTCAAAGTGGATCAGACAGTCAGCTGTGGCCATAAATCGGGTTAAAGCGGCTTTTACTGACGTTGCATTGACGTTAAATAATTTAGAATTTTAATTCAGATGTAAGGAAACGGATTGGAATCAAATTGGAATTTAGGAACCAATTAAGATTGTAAATATATACGGTCACACTGTCGGATAGTCAATAAATATTTATTATATCGGATGGTCGGACTTATGTAAGGAATTACGGACTTTAATATTGTTTGTTTGAAAGGAACACTTTTTGTGAGCTCTTGACCCACTGTGCACCCGCGAAAATATCGATATACGTATGTATGTACACTGTAAGAAAGACTTCGCTTATGTTTGTATGTCGGTGCGTTTGTTTGTCACCTGCACAACTAAATTGCAAACGATTTGCTGGAGTAAATTTGTGGATATTGTAACTTTGTTTTTAATATTGGAAATAGTTTAGCCGTATTTGTAGGTCGAGAAAAGTAGTTAGAGTGGACTGTATTAGAAAGAGTAGTTAGAGTGGACTGTATTAGAATATTTATGTAAATATACACACGCAGCTGGAACACAGTAAAAAATAAAGAGTGCAATTCTTAAGGAAAAATTTTATGACCGGGAATTTTTTACTGCGGCTGAGTTATATTTTACACACGATTGGAATTGAAAATATATTTGACAAATATTTTCGTTGAATAGTAGCACTGAAATATTTACTGGAATTGTTTCAAGTGTGCAACTGTGGGCAAAGGAAACTGGAATATTGTCGGGCACAAGTAACGGAATTGAAATACATATATTAAATGCCGTTGCGTCGGATTAATCTCTTTTGGATTTAGACAATATATCATACAGAAAGTTAGTCGAAATAGGGTTCGAAAAACTGGCTGTATGACCGGCAATTATAGTAAGCGGAACTTATCTGGAGTGTTTCAAGCCTGCTGGGACAAAATCAAAGGAAACTCCAGGAGAGGAAAGTCTAAAGATTTTGAAATCCGGCTCGAACTGGACCAAAATGTTGGGGCGGTGCGGCTTGATCGATGAAATAATTGAAGCCCCAAGATTGTGTGGTACCCAAAAAACACGGGAGTATTTTGGGGTTTTTACGCGACGTGCGTAGATGTTTATTGTATCACTTTGAAACAAGAACTTGTTGGGGCGGTACGGCTTGATCGATGAAATAATTGAAGCCCCAAGATTGAGTGGTACCCAAAAAACACGGGAGTATTTTGGGGTTTTTACGCGACGTGCGTAGATGTTTATTGTATCACTTTGAAACAAGAACTGCTTAAGCCTAACTTAACTTAAGCGCTCCAGAGCAGAGCGGAGACTTAGGGGTGAGATGGAGAGGGAGAGCGGACGGCAGAGCGAGCGCGCGAGATATAGAAATCTGGATAAAACTGCCGCTCGACACTGTCTCCTGAAATTAAACGCCCTTTTGGCGTGAACAGAATCTAACGATTCCCACATTTGTTAAAAATTGGTATTCACCAGCGGGAATCTGTGAAATCAATAAATAGTAAATTGAATTGTAGGTAAATCTAGTCTTTTTAGAGTCTGATATCTTTTACTATATTCTGCTAGTTACATGTTATGAGTTAATATTTGGGGTTTCGGGTGCTCAATAATCCCATAAAGTGATAAAAGTTTAACAAATATAACGAAAATAAAGTAGAGGATGCCATTCAAGAGGGAGGTCAGAACCAGTTTAAAAATTGTGTACATTGCTTAGAAAGGAAAAGAGAAAATCAAAAGAAATGTTCAGTTTAGGTAGCTGGGGCAGTCATTGGAAAAGTCAAATCTGTTACAGTGGTGGGTGTGGCTAGGTGTTGAAGCACGCAATACAATTCTAAATCTGTTTACATGATGGATAAAAGGATATTAGTTAGAGAAGGATGTAAACATCTTAAATATGAATTACAAGTACCCATCTATGACAAACCATCATTATTAAATATGAGGAACATATATTTCACCGGTGGGGAATTAGAGGGATCCAAAAGATCAATTTTATGGGAGAAGACTAATATTGTTTTTGGTAAATTAAATAGGCACATGAAAACATATTACTCAATTAGTTAGAGAATATCAAACAACTAGATTTATCAAGCACTTTGATGGAAAAATCAAAGTATTGAATTAATATATATTTTTTTATTATCCAAATAGAAGAAATTTTCGTTTTTGGTCAAGGGATAATATTCCATGAATTTTTCCATTACCTTGACCCTTGCGCCTGCATCAAAGTATTTTAGCAATCCTTTCTAACAACTATTTGTGTTGTTGGTAGCATTTATAAATTGTTTGCAAATAAAAAATACTTCCCAATTATATATTTTATGACCTCTTTTATGAAGGGATAATATTCCATGAATTTTTTTCCAATACCTTGACCTTTGCGCCTGCGTCGAGGCATTTAAGCAAATCCTTTGGAACAAGTACTAGTGTTGTTGGTAACAGTTATAAATTGTTCGCAAATAAAAAATACTTTCCTAATTATATATTTTATGACCTTTTTTTATGACCTTTGCGCCTGCGTCGAGGCATTTTAGCAATCCTTTACACCACCATCGGTGTTTATTGTAGGTAACCAACTTGACTCTGGGGTTATGGTACGGTTAGCAATGGATGGTTTGCTTAATGGGATTTAAATTATCGGTGACATTTTTGGAGAAACGATACAATTGGTCATTTAGGTGTGGGTATACACATTTGTTATGGTGATAGAAAATGGGATAATCACAGTGTTTTTTGTTTTTTACGTCGGAGCGATTTCAATTACTTTCACAATTATAGTTAGTTTTAAATCGTTTTTGACATTCATATATTTTGTTCTTTCTAGACGTTTTATTGTAGCTAATAACTATAGTTATGGGATGTAAGGCTAGCTATCGTAGTTCAGATTTAACTTATTATACCTACATAAGATAAAAGAACATTAAAAATGGAAATGTTTTATTTTAACAATATACTAGTTAAAGTGGATGATATTATTATATATTCTTTATATCTGGAATTATGAATCAAAATTGTTTATCAAAACAGCTTCTAAACAGCTTTTAGACAGCTTGTGAACAATTTATTTCTTAATTAGTTTTACAATCACAGGATACATCTTCCCCCAACATAATCGGACATGTTCCTCCAAGATTTATATATCAATCTTGAGATATTTTGGCTTTGATTCTTTCTTACGTACATAGCAAACACATTGAAATTCAGAGTGTAAGTTTTTACTTCACATCGAAAGTCGTCTAGTGATCAAGAATTTTTGATCAATCTTAACAAAAGACTATAAAAGCTCGTAGACGTTAATAACAACTAGTAACCAGCTAATAATAATTAGTAAACATCAAGTAAAAAGATACTAAACATATATAAACCAGATACTAAACAGCTAGTAAACAACTTGTATACATCTACTAAACCACTTGTATACATCTATTAAGCTTATAGAAACCAGATACTAAACAACTTGTATACATCTACTAAATATATAGTAACCAGATACTAAACAGCTAGTAAACAACTTGTATACAACTAGTAAACAACTTGCATACATCTATTAAACATATAGAAACCAGATACTAAACAACTTTTATACATCTACTAAATAGATGGTAACCTGCTAATCAGTATTTGTTTAGAGTTTATTAAACTAATTCAGAATCTTAGACAATGATGCCTTACTCGTACAAATATTAATAGTAGGGAAACGCGGATTCTGGGACAATTAGCATATTAATGGCCCCCGCCCCCTTACTAATTAGCATGTTAATGACCCCCGCCTCTCAGTAATTAACATATTAATGGCCCCCGCCTCTTCATTAATGTATGCGGGTTCTGGGACAATTAGCATAATCCATAAATTATCTGATTTTAAGGGGTTTAGATGTCATAAAAATGTCACGATCATATCCATAAAGAGTATACTAAATTGCCCATGTGAAAATACTGATCACGTGACCTTTTTGCCCCATTATCAGCAATTAATATTCAGCAGGTGTTGCTGTACACGGGAGAAAGGTCGCACACTTTCCCCACATCCCCATGTGACAATATTGATCATGTATCCTTTTCCTCATTATCAGCAATTAATATTCAGCAGGTGTTGCTGTGCACGTGAGAAAGGTAGCAAACCCAAAACATCTAAAGCTGGTTGCCTTACAGGGACATGTCCGATCATGTTTGGGAATAACGTTTCCTGTGATTGTAAAACTAATTTAGAAATCAAAAGAACCCCAATAAAATAAATCCCAAAAGTTAATGATTCTCAGATGTCGAATATTTTCAAACAGACTTTTTTTTTTGCCCCAGAATGTTTAACTGGTAAATTATTTCAAGATCTCTCCTTTCTACAAACGGGTTATAAACATATCATAAAAGGGATTCAAGCAAGAGCTACCCGAACATGCGCACCTGTCTATTACCTGACCGCAATAAAAGGGACACATGCACAAGTCTGAAGGCGCACGCCCATTGACAAAATCATGAGCCTCACGCCAACGACCTCACGGCTGAGTGCGAGCTCTAATACGTTCCCATAATAGGGGTTGAAATCACGACCGCGCAACAGCTCGCAAGTAGCCGACATATCTCAGTCAAGGAAATATTTTCCATTCTCCGTACCTGTAATTTTAACTCGAAATAAAATGTCAGAAGTTTATTTTGTACCATAATAATACATTTATTCATTTACAATTATTTATTTTGGTATTGCGAACATTTTTTTTTATATATTGAAATTAATTTTCTGCTATGATTCCGGCGATTTGCATAGAAGAAGCAGGCGCACGTTTCCGACGTCATTTCTGGATTACAAAATGTAAAGTGTTCACCATAATTCGTAGTTTTGAGATCATGTCCACCTCGATTCATGGACATAGTTTTTTGTGTTTAGAAGGTATTGAAAATGCTGACCAATTATCTCTCCTTTAAATTGTTCAATAAATTGGTCAATTTCCTCATGAAACTTAATTTGGTTAATTTTATTTTCTTGTAGGTCTTTACACGTCTAGTCTCAACTTTAAAATGATGTATAACAATTATTTTATTGTTTTGGAGCTACTTTTAAAAAATGTCAAAATAATGTATGCATTGTTTAGAGCACGGTCTTGTATGAGGAGACAGTAAGCTTGGGTATTTTCATGACTTGGCGTCTTTAGTTCTACTGAAATTCTCACCTCAATAGGACCAATTTTTACTGATTCATTTTGATATGAAAGATCAACCACAATAATAGGGGTCTTCAATTTAAATTCATTTGGGGTCAAAAATGGTTGTGATTCACGATTATAGTAACTAGATTGAAATCTTGTATACATTTCATATAGGTGAGCATACTAATTCTTACTAAAATCAACATTCAGATTATCATATGGATATGACTCAGAATTCAAGTGAACTTTCAAGTTTGATAAGTTATTTGTGATAAGTTCTCCATTTAGTGTAAATCCAATTATGGCAAATCTTGGTTTTTCAGGGTTAGCCGAAAATTTCACATTCCAGCTTTGTTGACTTCCATACCCCAATTTGGGGTTAACATATGAATCCCAACTCCGGAATGCGATTGGTAGGTTTACACCACTCTTAATAATATCGTACATCTTAATTTTTGCAAAATCGCTCAGAGTTACATGGGGAATTTTCCAGATTTTATTCGTAATTTCCAAATTAAAAATTTGTTCATTTCTGGTTTGTTCAAACACATCACCAAGATTCTTAGTTAGCATCAACACTAGTTCATGTTTACAACTTTTTTATAATCCTCAGCCAATCCCAACAAATTTTTTAATGGTACAGAAAAATTTTAAGTGGGGATCCCGTACAAATTTCGTCTCCACTGCTCCATCCAGTTTAATAGGTAATTTAATAGGTATTGACTTTGAAGATTATCCAGAGATATACAATTTTTTAGGGTAGTAGCCATACCGACATAGACTTGACACGTTGGACTCGTTGTATTTAGTTGTTACCTAGCAGTATTTTGATGGTTACTTTCTTTTTAGTCTTGCTTTTGGATGGTTACTTTTTGTATAGTACCTGTACAGTACTTGATTTTGGATGGTTACTATTAGACGGTAACTAAATGTTAACAAGTATTATGAGTCGCTATAGTCTCTTATTAGGAACTATCAAAGTACACAAGTTAAAGTTTCTAAGATGTGTTAGCCATTGCAGTGAACTATCATTACCTGACCGTCATCAAAGTCACATGCCCAAGACCCAAGGACATTGAATAAAATACTTCCCCTTCATTTGTACCTGAAGTATTGATTTTGAAAAATATTTGATACAAGTGTAACCAATAGGACACCATCAAATCGATAAAGGATACACAAAATCATAGAATAAAGGAGAGTGTTGGTTAGAAGAGGTCGCACATACTTTGCTGCAGGTGGGAAAGGAAAGGTAATTTTTTAGACACACCATCATACTCAGGTAGCCAATAGGGGACAGTTTGGAAAAAATCATTTCGAGTTTGGGAAAAAACAAAGATTTTCATTTGTTGAATTTCGAGAATGCACATTTTTGGGTAAAAAAGAGGAAAAATCAAAGATTTTCATTTGTTGAATTTCGAGAATGCATATTTTTGGGTAAAAGAAGAAGATGAAAACCTGTAGAAATTTCCTTATAAATCGTGTAAGCATATTTAAAAGGGTAAGACGAGATTGTTGACTTAGATAGACAACATGCATTCAGTTAAAATAAATAACTTTTTGAATGCATTTGACGGAATTCTGTTCAATGCACACTATGTACGGCTCCAGTTCATACAATCAAAATTCTTTGAATGTGAACGAGGTAATATAAAAACATCTATTCATGGAAATCATATGGACACCTGCGTGTGGAGCAATGATGCAGCCACTGAGGGAGTTGATACTTGTGTATGCCATCGAATTTCGGATTACAGAAAGGAAGCACTCAACATTATGAATAAATACTATAATCTTGAAAAAAGAATGAAAATGATTAAATAACATAATAAAACATGTTCGCAGTACCAAAATAAACTTCTGACTTTTTATTTCGAGTTAAAATTACAGGTACGGAGAATGGAAAATATTTCCTTGACTGAGATATGTCGGCTACTTGCGAGTTGTTGCGCGGTCGTGATTTCAACCCCTATTATGGGAACGTCGTATGAGCTCGTATGAGGTCGTTGGCGTGAGGCCCATGATCTTGTCAATGAGCGCGCGCCTTCTGGGTTGTGCATGTGTCCCTTTTATAGGTAATTGACAGGTGCGCATGTTCGGGTAGCTCTTGCTTGAATCCCTTTTATGACATGTTTATGACCAATTTGTGGAAAGGAGAGAATCTTAGACAATTTACCAGTTAAACGTTCTGGGGCGGAAACAAAAATGTGTATTTGAAAATATTCCACACCTGAGAATCATTAACTTGTGAGATTTATTTTATTGGGGTTCTTTTGATTTCTAAATTAGTTTTACAATCATAGGAAACATTATTCCCCAACATGATCGGACATGTTCCTCTAAGATAACCATCTTTGAATACTTTGGGTGTGCGACCTTTCACACGTGCACAGCAACACCTGTGATAATGAGGCAAAAGGGTACGTGATCACACCTTTCCCCAACATGATCGGATATGTTCCTCTAAGATAACAACCTTTGGATACTATGGTTGTGCGACCTTTCTCACGTGCACCTTTTTCACCTGACTATTAATTGCACATAATGAGGGGAAGGATACATGATCAATATTGTCACATGGGGATGTGGGGGCGATGGGGGCAATTAAGTATACTCTTTATAGACATGATCGTGACATTTTTATGACTTCAAAGCCCATTAAAATCAGTTAACTTATTGGATTATGCTAATTGTCCCAGAACCCGCATACGTTAATGAGGGGGGAGGGGGGGCCGGGGGCCATTAATATGCTAATTGTCCCAGAACCCGTCTTTCCCTACTACTCAACTTGTATACATCTACTAAATATATAGTAGCCAGATACTAAACAACTAGTAAACCACTTGTATACATTTAGTAAACAACTTGTATACATCTATTAAACATATAGAAACCAGATACTAAACAACTTGTATACATCTACTAAATATATAGTAACCAGCTAATCAGTATTGTAATTAAAGAGTTTATTAAACTTATTCAGAATCTTAGACAATGATGCCTTACTCATACAAATAGTATACAAATAGAATAGAATTAGAAAACTAGAACTAGAAAAATAGTTGACAACAAAAACCGATATTACCAGGTCCCAACACCTCTATCATAAACTTGAATCAGAAATTAAATTAATAGGCGCTCCTACGCTAGCTAATGATGCCTTCGAAATATGTTACAATATTATTATGGGATGGAACAAATGAATGCTTTAAAAATAATTCAACATCTGAGAAAGATTACATTGTGAGAAATATTTTACATCTGTCTACGGGAACCAAGCGAAAATCTGCGCTTGGAACGAAGATTAAAAAGCGACATGTTTCTTACAGAGGGATGGAGTAAGAAAATTAATTATATACAAATATACATAAAATATAATTAATTATGAATTTAATGAAATATGTTTACAATAATAAAATATATAAAGAAATATTGAATGATCCTACAAATTTTGTATCTGACACTCTCCTTTATTCTATGATTTTGTGTATCCTTTATCGATTTGATGGTGTCCTATTGGTTACACTTGTATCAAATATTTTTCAAAATCAATACTTCTCATCTCTTCTAACCAATGAACAGTCGATGTAACCTACTAGAATTGCCTATATTGTTTTCGAATTTAAAAAAATCTTAAGTATGCATCTCTCATCTTCAATATTATCGTTCACGCCCACTTCAAACACTATAAATGATCGAGGACAATAGTTAGACTTCCAAAAATAGTCTTGAAGTGGTATACTCTGCTACGTCAAACACAACTTGAGTAAAAGTGAAAAAAGTGATCGTGAAAAAAGAATTTTACCAAAACGAATAAAATAAAATGTATAACCAAAATCAGTTTTGTCAATCCTGCAAGTGTTTATTGCTAAAGAATAAGTGGGCAAATCATGTCCGTTCGGAGTTGCATAAGCGAAATGCAATTCAACCCCTTGACGGAAGAGTCAAAAAAATTTCTGAGGGATTCAAGGGAAGAATACTACATTACATGTATGTAAACGATGGATCGGACTTGATCTTACCAGAGAGTTTCTTGAGTGAAGCTGGATTGTCCCTGCTACCTCATCTCAGCATTCTGTTAGAAAGTTATACTTCAGCAAAAGTCAACTTTGAACTGTTTGCAGAGTATATACTTTTTAAAGATGAATCTGAAGAAATTGATATGAAAAGCTTTCAAAGTAAAATGACGATCATGAACAAAGATTCTGACTTAGAAAATATCTTCCATGAACATACCATGGAAATAATTTCAAAAACACAAGAATTTCAAGAGAGAGATAGTGGATGGTCTCTTATAAAATTGATTCGCTTGGAAATGAATGTGAATCATTATACACCGATGGCTGGTTCATCTTTCATACCACTACCTCGTTTCCTTTTAACGAAAAAAGCAATAGTTAACGTTTGTAACGAAAATGATCACTATTGTTTTAAATGGGCTTTGATTTCTGCCTTGAAAATTATTAACAGGCCGCAAAGATGTTCGGCATATAATATTGATATATCGCTGGAGATAATTCGTATAAGTGGTGAAATAATATTAGATTTCACAGGGTTGACTTTCCCATTTGAAATAAAATGTATAAAAAATTTTTTAAAGAAGAATACTCATATGAGTTTAAACGTATTCGGATATAATGAAGAGACGAGGGAAATAATTGGACCGCTTTTTCAATCGGAAGTGGAAAAGCCTCTTCATATCAATATGATGTTTTTGGAAGAAGGTGGAAATGGACATTACATGTACATTAAAAATATTTCAAGGTAAATTCTTTTATTCATTTTTATCTCTTTTAAGCAATTAAATAATTTGTATATATTTCTCTTTCAAAGACTAATGACTGCTCAAAGAGGAAATCAGAGGAGGGCGCAATTTTTCTGCAATGTGTCTTTGAATTTTTCCGGAACCCAGGAAGCTGCATTAAAACACAAAACGCTCTGCAGTAAAAAGGTCTCAAAGATGCCCCACCCCCAGAATAATACATTGGAATTTACCCAGGTTCAACATCAGCTTCAAGTTCCATTCGTTGTCTACGCGGATTTTGATTGCATTCTGGAACCGAAAAATCTTGAAGTGAGCCCTAAATTATTTAATATTAATGAACATATTCCAATATCATATGCGTATTATATAAAGTGTGCTTTTGATTCTAGACTAGATAAATTTGTTTTAGAAACAGGAAAAAATTCGGGAGTAAGTTTTGTAGATTCATTGATAAAAAATTTAACTAAATTGAGTGATGACTACTTAAATAAAATAGTTCCTATGAGAATGACTTTGGATGACCAGAAAATATTTGATAATTCATTGAATTGTTCTATTTGTCAGAAAGATTTAGGGACTGATAGGGTTAGAGATCATTGTCATTTCACAGGTCGCTTTAGAGGTGCAGCCCACTCTAAGTGTAACTTGGATTATAAAGTTAACAAATTCATACCAGTATTTTTTCATAATTTTTCAAAATACGACTGTCATTTGTTTATTCAAGAGTTGGGAAAGATTCCCGGTGAAATTTCCGTAATACCAATAAATAAGGAAAACTATATTTCTGTCTCAAAGAAAATAAAAAGTTTAAGTGGAAATAGTTTTGAAATTCGTTTTCTCGATACATATAGATTTATGCCATCAAGTTTAGACACCCTAGCTTCTAATTTAGTTGATGATCAATTGAACACTGTTAAATCATTTTTCAGTAATGATATAGAAATTGGACTAATGCGTAAGAAGGGTATATTTCCCTATGAATATTTAGACTCCGCTAGTAGACTCGAGGAAACTTCCCTCCCACCAAGGGAAGCATTCTATAGTAATTTAACGGAAAGGGAATGCTCTCAGGAAGATTATGATCAAGCTCTTAAAGTTTGGTCGCATTTCTCTTGTTCCACTCTTAAAGATTATTTAGAATTATATTTAAAAACTGATGTATTTCTTTTAACCGACATTTTTGAAAACTTCCGAAAAATTTGTATGCAAATTTATTCACTTGACCCAGCTCAGTATTTTACGACACCAGGTCTATCTTGGGAGGCAATGTTGAAATCTACAAATATTCAACTTGAATTGCTGACAGATATAGATATGTATAGATTTATTCATAGTAGCATTCGAGGTGGTTTAGTTCAATGTTGTCATAGATATACAAAAGCAAATAACAAATATTTGTCAGATTATAATTCCTCGAAGGAGTCTTCATTTTTAATGTATGTAGATGCGAATAACTTGTACGGTTGGGCAATGTCACAGCCTTTACCATATAAAGATTTTAAGTGGATGTCTACCACAGACATAGACAATTTTGATATTAATAATATTCCAATCGATAGCAAATACGGTTATTTTTTTGAAGTGGACTTAATATATCCATACCGTTTACATGATCTTCATAATGATCTTCCATTTTGTCCGTCAAATTGTCTGGCCTCAAAAGAGGATAAGGTAAAAAAATTAATTGCTGACCTGGGAAATAAGAAAAATTATGTAATACATTATCGGAATTTGCAACAACGTATACAGAATGGGTTAGTATTGAAAAAGATCCATAGAGGTGTTCAGTTTTTACAAAAGCCTTGGTTAAAGAATTACATTGATCTAAATACTTTACATAGACAAAATGCAAAAAATAAATTTGAAAAAGATTTTTTTAAATTAATGAATAATTCTGTTTACGGAAAAACAATGGAAGATCCCGAGCGCAGGGTCGATATTAAGCTTATTAGTTCATGGGAAGCTCCGGATAACTCCAATGTATTTAGGATTTGCAGTATTAGACTTATCGAAATGGAAAATGTATGATTTTCACTATCAATATATGAAGCCAAAGTTTCAGGAAAAGTTACTCTTAAATTTTATGGATACTGATTCATTTATCTATACAATAAAAACTGAAGATTTTTATAAAGATATTCGTAATGATCTTGAAGCAAAATTTGATACATCGGACTATTCAGATGAAAGAATTAATCTATATAACTTTAAAAGAGTTAACAAAAAAAGTTTAGGGTTTTTTAAAGATGAGCTTAACGGTAATCTTATGACAGAATTTGTAGGTCTGTGCTCAAAGGTTTATTGTTATAGAATAGATCAAGTTAAATCTTCACATAATAAAGCAAAGGGAGTGAGTTCACGAAATCTTACAATCGAAGACTATAAAAACGTTTTATTAACTGGGGCCTCACTATATGGTAATAGAACAATGTTTAGATCAAAAGCACATAAAATAACTACAGTTAAAGTAAATAAAAAATTTCTTTGTGGCAAAGATAACAAAAGAAAACGTAATGTTAATGAAACACAATTTTTAGAGTTAAGTAATGAAGACCATGGTACGACATCAATAAAACATCAGAGATTAATTGAAAAAGATATTTTAGAAAATGTTGAATGGCTAGAATCGAATTCATTTTGCTTGGGTGAGATGATACAAAATAATTATGTGAACGATGGAGAATCATTAGATAGCCTTAAATTTCAAAAGGAACATATTGAAAAATAACTATTTTATAAATCAGTTGAATTGGAGATGTTTTATTATGATCGAGACTTTGGAAAATATAAATGAAAATGATTTTGAGTTTGTAAAAAGTATTTTTATTATATTTAATTTTAATTTAAAACATTGTACAAAAATATTAATATTAAACTTAATATAAGATAAGATAATATGTAAATAAAAATTAATTAAATAAATCATTTATTATACTACAAAATGTCTTCCTTGTTTATCCAGCTAGTCTTTGAAAACCCAAGCCACTTAACCAAAACTTTATTTCCTTTTCGCGTTACAATTTTTTCAACTAGGTATGTGTGGGGAAATCGTTTTTTTTTCAGTTCTTCTTTATAGAATCCGCCCTGAATCGGGCTACCATCTAGATCTTCAAGTAAGTATGTTTTAGGGTATGTATTCTTCACCTTTCTAATTTTAAAGATTTCAGTTGTATAGTTTGGTGTATACCCTTTCTCAAAGACATGTTTATATTTACTGATACGAACGTGGTCCCCCTTACGGAATTTACTTGCAACAAATATTTTCAGGTGATTATACGATGTTTGTAATATTTGTTTTTCATTGGAAGAATTGACTTTACTTGGACTCATTTTTATTGTTCTATGCTCTCTATTATTATATTTATTAATTAATTGTTTATACATATCTATCCACTTATATTTTCCATTGAAACTAAACTCACGCCACATTAACTCTTTAAGGGTTCTATTGAAACGTTCAACTATTGATGCTTTTAGAGTACTGAAGGTTGAATAATGATTTATCCTATAACTTTTCATTAATACCTTAAATTTGGAATTAAAGAATTCAGTGCCATCATCAGTTTGCAGGTTTCTTGCTGTTCCATGACCCGATTTAAATATTCTCTCCATGGGTTGGGAAACATCATTTGCATTTTTTGATTTTAATGCCTCACCCCAAGCATATTTCGAAAATGTGTCTATAATTTTTGAATTTTTTTGATTTTGAAAAGGCTACCATTTCAAACAGATCTGCTTGCCACAGATCGTTTATACCCCTTGTAATCACTCGTCTTCGTTGAAAGTTTTTTCGAGATGGTCCGTGCAACTCATTTACGATTTCTCGCTTAATCATATTCTTCTAATAGGCTGAAAAGCGACACCTTCTAACTCAATTGTGGTTTTTTTCGGTAATGATATCGGTTTTGTTACATATTTAAATATATAGTCCTCAATGGTTTTAATCTTTTCCAGAATTTTGGCAAAAATTTGGTCAGCGCTGTCTGCCCTCTTACTATTCAATTCAATTTTATTTTCTAAGCTTGAAATTTTTGTGAGTCGACGATTAACATTTTGAGTTATAATTTTTCTTAAATCTTCTCCCAACTTTCCGAGGATCTCATCAGTATATTGATTCGTTGCTAGATCATTGTTGTCTAAAGGCTTAGATCCGTTTTTGATACGTTTATTTTGAGCATTTAGATTACCGTCCTCATCGATGAATAATCCCTCAGTAGAATTAACACGTCTTTTCAAATTTTCTGATCGTTCCTTATCAACAGAAAAATGTCCAAACTTGTCGACAGACATGGTGTTTATAAATGTAAAACATATTTGTCCTTCCTATTTATACTCATTAATATATAATCCTTTCTTCACGCAATTCCTCTAATATTGAAAAAATTTCGTTATTGTGGCTGGTGTTACCCGCTCCTTTTGATGCTACTAAAATTTCCAATCGTTCGACTAACTCATTTACATCATTCCAATATACATAGTTTGGATTTGATTTCTGAAGAGTCATGTAACCAAAGCCTGTTTTTGAGCGAAGTGGAGTAGACGTTGTAGGACTGAAATCTTTGTCTATCAACTTCTTAATAATATGGCTATATTTGTATGCTCGTGTACTCTTGATTCTGTTATTAGGTTTCAAGCCTACTCTATGTATATTCGTTTCTAAAATAATTTTTTTATACATTTTCAAGTCTTGATCATCATAGTTTTCAGGTTTACTAAGAAAAATTAGAGAGTACAGACCAGGAGTCAGATCACAACTCATTCCACTAGAAAATGTTATTTTATTATTTTTAATTTTTAATTCTTTATCTCCCAAAGTTAATGAATTGTTTGCGCTTTTTTAGGTCCATAACCCTTATCCAACACATTTCCTCTGGTCAAATTACTGATATTAAAATCATAATTATAACTAGTGTTATTATCTTCTAGCTCTGCATCCACACCCATATCGGCCTCTCCTGTATACATTGGTAAAGGTGTTGTCCCCTCTTCTTCACTCTTTTCCGTCTCCTTTTTCTCTTCTTCTATATCTTCCTCTATATTCGTTTGTGAAAAGAATTGATTATAGGAATCACTATCATCGAAAGACCTTGGTGGAGTTATGTTTCGATTAGACTGCGGATCTTTCTCATTAGTTGTAAAGTAAAAATCGTCAAGCTCTCTCTCATCATCATCGTATTTCTTAATTTGCTTCATTTCACGCTTTACTTTTATACTATCTTTTACATTAGAAATCTTTTGTTTTTTATTTTCCTTAACAAGTTCATGTAAGGGTTCAGTAATAGGTTTAAAAGTTTCCTCCAATTGTAAATTCGTATGATTTTTGACTTGTTTGAGATCATCGAATTTTCGCTTCAAAGCAAATCTAGCTTTGGTTAACTGTGACAAAATATTCATTGTAGTATATTGTTCAAACTTTATAGGTGAAAGATTTAAAATTTCCGAAATTCATGTAGTCACTCCTCAGTTACTAAACAAATACTGTTTAGGGAACGCCAAGATCTGTAATATTTATATACCATTTCCGAATAAAAAAAAAAAGATTCGATACATTTTCTTCATTATATTTTAAAAAGTGTATTTATTGTTATATTCTTAAAATCTCAATCTTTTTAATGATTACTGACTTTTTTCTAAATACAAATTGTCATTACTTTTATAAATATTAAATTTTCCATCAACCATTTCATTGATGATATCATCTTGAAGAGAGGTGTACCTTTCCGGCATGTACAGAATGTGCTCCTCCAACTCGAGAGCAATAGATTCTCCAACCTTTGTTGTTTTGCGCTCCGCCTTGAGGATCGGGAATCTTACATTTTCAGGCATCCTTGTCTTCGATAGCAGTGTCTTTTTATTAAATTTATTGAACTCTTTAACTACATTGTTCATCTGGTTTTCCTGATTCATGATGGTGGTTGAGTTTTTTGGACTTGGTACAGTTGTTCCACGTTGTTTTTAGCTGTTTTTTGATGTTTACTACCTGTTTAGCAGTTGTTCAGCACTTGTTTCGTAGTTGCTTACTACTTGTTTTAGCTGGTTAATAGCTGTTATTAGATGGTTATTATCTGTTTAGTAGCTGTTAACTAGTTGTTTACTAGTTGTTATAAGCTGGTCACCAGCTGTTTTGAGCTGTTATGAGCAGTTATAGGCTTTTTTTGTTAAGAATGATCCAAAATTCTTGTCCTCTAGATGACGTTCGATGTGAAGTAGAAACTTAGACTGTGAATTTGAACGCGTGCAGGTCCACTTTTTATACCATACAGAGTTCACACATACACGTACCCATACATTGATTTTCAACCCCCCAAATGTAAATTAACCATTTAAATATACCGGTTTTGACTCCACATTTTCTACGAAGGAAAGTAGAAAAGCGAGGCACAGGTGTCCACAGTTGTATGTATCAAAGTCTTGAACTCTATCGTAGTTGTATTGTATTCTATGTCCCAAGTATTTCACAACTTCTCTAGGTGGCTGAAGATTTCCAAAACTGTCGATATAATGTATATTATTTTTATTTTTATTATATGCAACCCAATGTGTACCACTTGATCGTGAACTATCTAAGTTTACTATACCACACTCCCTACTTTTTGGTGCTTCTGGGAGTAGATCTCTCATAAACACCCCTCTAAAATGTGGGATATATTTCCTAGCAAGATGTATAATGTCGATATTTGATAGTGGTCTATTGGGTAGCAGAGAAATTAGTTTTTTCGCTTCTTAATTCCTTTCCCCATACTATAGGGCTTAAGAAAGAAACCATAACCCTTTCTATAGGGCTTGAGATATAATCCTTCTCCTACAGCAACACTTTCAATTTTCCTATTGTGACGTTTTTTCTCCTCCATATCTTCCTTAGCCATTCTCGCATTGTTAATTGTTTTTGCAATTGCTGCACTACCACTTGCTAAACTACCAAGAGCGCTGAGGGCTGTCAAGATCGGCACGATTGGTAGAAAACCTCCAATTTTGGGTACATTAATTACACGAGGTACTTTAACATTTTTCTTAGAACCCATTGATTGATGAATTGATTTACGTGCAACTTTAATTGCACTCATAATGTCTAATGGTTTTTGTTTTTTTAATGTCTTAGTAGCAGCATTAATTACAGTCGAAAGGTTTGTCTTCTTCATTTTGTTCTTCAATATCTTTTTCCTTCCTTTCTTTTCCGTTTTATTCAATCCCATACCAAATTTTTTCTTGGCTTTCATTATATTTGTAACAAAGTGTGCTGCTGCTCTTTCACCAAGACTGCTATCTGATGCCTTGACACGCGACCAGGCATTGTCAATTAATATGGAGTCTGCCCTATGTCGTTCACTCAATACCTTGTTTTGAGAATATGCAATATCGTGCTCTTTGCAAGCTTCATCCAATGGGTTTATTCCTTGATCACCACGTTCCAACCGTTTCTGTAACTTTGTACCCGGTCCACAAAAATTATATCCCGGAATATGGGCTTCAAACGGTAATGTATTAATTAGCTTATCGACAAGACCACCACCGTGTTTACAATTAAAAATACGACTGATGCGATTATAAAAACGTTTCCCCATTTTATTGATGTTTAATCATCAAAGATTTCTCATTGAATGAGGTACATTAGGTTAAAAGATGCGTTTAATAAGTCAGAAACAAAAAATTGTAGTTAGAAATATTAACGATGAAAACGAGAAAAATCTACCGCCACGACATAGTGCTCTCTTACCGAACACAATAAGGGCTCTAATTGTTGGGCCTTCGAATTGTGGTAAAACTAATATTATGTTAAGTCTAATAGAGAGTCCTAATGGATTAAAATTCGAAAATGTTTATATATTTTCAAAAAGTTTATATCAACCTAAATATGAGTACTTGGAGAAATTAATCAAACAGATTAAAGGAATGGGATATCATACATTCTCCCATAATGAGGGTGTACTAGACCCCAGTGAAGCTAAAAACAATTCCATTATGATATTCGATGACGTAGCTTGTGAAAAACAAGATAACATAAGATCTTATTTTTGTATGGGTCGACATAAAAATATCGACTCTTTTTATTTATGTCAAACGTATAGTCATATACCTAAACATCTGATTCGTGACAATGCCAACTTTATTATAATGTTTAAGCTAGATGATTTAAATATGCGGCATATATATCGGGACCATATTAACACTGATATGAATTATGAAACATTTGTGAGAATTTGTCAAAAATGTTGGGAGGACAAGCACGGATTCCTATTAATTAGCAAGTGTTCACGCCAAAAGGGCGTTTAATTTCAGGAGGCGTGTCGAGCGGCAGTTTTATCCAGATGTCTACATCTCGCGCGCTCGCACTGCCGTCCGCTCTCCCTCTCCATCTCTCCCCTAAGTCTCCGCTCTGCTCTGGAGCGCTTAAGTTAAGTTAGGCTTAAGCAGTTCATGTTTCAAAGTGTACTAATAAACACCTACGCACGTCGCGTAAAAAACCCAAAAGTACCCGCGTATTTTTATGCGTACCATTCGATCTTGGGGCTTCAATTATTTCATCGATCAAGCCGCACCGCCCCAACATTTTGGTTCAGTTCGAGCCGGATTTCAAAATCTTTGGACTTTCCTCTCCTGGAGTTTCTTTTGATTTTGTCCCAGCAGGCTTGAAACACTCCAGATAAGTTCCGCTTACTATAATTGCCGGTCATACAGCCAGTTTTTCGAACCCTATTTCGACTAACTTTCTGTATGATATATTGTCTAAATCCAAAAGAGATTAATCCGACGCAACGGCATTTAATATATGTATTTCAATTCCGTTACTTGTGCCCGACAATATTCCAGTTTCCTTTGCCCACAGTTGCACACTTGAAACAATTCCAGTAAATATTTCAGTGCTACTATTCAACGAAAATATTTGTCAAATATATTTTCAATTCCAATCGTGTGTAAAATATAACTCAGCCGCAGTAAAAAATTCCCGGTCATAAAATTTTTCCTTAAGATTTGCACTCTTTATTTTTTACTGTGTTCCAGCTGCGTGTGTATATTTACATAAATATTCTAATACAGTCCACTCTAACTACTCTTTCTAATACAGTCCACTCCAACTACTTTTCTCGACCTACAAATACGGCTAAACTATTTCTAAAATTAAAAACAAAGTGACAACATCCACAAATTTACTCCAGCAAATCGTTTGCAATTTAGTTGTGCAGGTGACAAACAAACGCACCGACACACAAACATAAGCGAAGTCTTTCCCATTCCCGCAACGTTATTCTGCTACTCGCAATCCACATATGTACACACATACATACGTATATCGATACCTTCGCCAGTGCACAGTGGGTCAAGACCTCACAACAAATGTTCCTTCCAAACATACAATATTAAAGTCCGTAATTCTTTACATAAGTCCGACAATCCGATATAATAAATATTTATTGACTCTGCCTATCCTACAGTGTGACCGTATATATTTACAATCTTAATTGGTTCCTAAATTCCAATTTGTTTCCAATCCGTTTCCTTACTTCTGAATTAAAATTCTAAATTATTTAACGTCATGGCCACATCAGTAAAATCCGCTTTAACCCGATTTATGGCCACAGCTGACTGTCTGATTCACTTTGAGGCCACTGTGAACGCTCCAGGTGCTCCTACCCCAACGTTATCCGCCTATAAAATCCGTCGCGATCACCTCAATTCCTTGTGGCAAACGGTAAAGGCAGCATACGACATATGCTCCGACTGCATTATAGCTGCAGGCGAGAGCGCCGCAGAAACAAAATCCATACTAAAGTCCAAGTATTACCAAACGTACTCCACTTATGAAATATTTGCCGCGCAGCTGATGGAACAAATCCAAAAAGGCTACTCCCAAATACCTCAAGCTCCAGTAACTCCGTCCCGAAATTCCACGTCCTATGGGTGTCGGCTCCCTCCTATCGACACAGAGGTTTTCTCTGGCGACTATCTTCGCTGGCCGACTTTCCGGGACCTTTTCACGGCAATATACATAGACAATCCGAGTCTAACGCCCGTTGAAAAATTATTCCACTTAAATTCAAAAACAAGTGGCGAAGCTCATTCCATAGTTTCAAGATCCCCACTCACGAATGATGGCTTTCGCTCAGCCTGGAATAACCTAACTGAGCGTTTCGAAAACAAGCGATTGCAGGTGAACAGCCACCTGAAAACACTTTTCAATGTGCAATCCATAGCACAGGAGTCGGGAGCAGCCTTAAAGGAACTTCAACGCACTTTTCAAGGTGGCTTAACTTCCTTAAAATTTTCCGGTGTTAATATTGAGAATTGGGACCCTATCCTGGTTTATATGTGCTCGACAAAACTACCAAAGCTCACTCTCTCATTATGGGAGCAATCCATCCAAAATAAAGCCGAAATTCCTACGTGGCTTGAGCTTGATGCATATTTGACGGAGCGCCATCTAACTCTTGAGGCCGTCGATAGCTTCCGATCTTCCAATTTTCACCACGTCCAGTCCAAAGACACAAATCGAGAGGCAGAATTTCCAAAAATAAATTCCTTCAACACAAGGTTAGTTCCGATAACCAAAGGCTGCGATCTGTGTTCGAAGAAGAACCACCCCGTGCGTATATGTCCACGCTTCCTACAGATGACGGTAGAAGATCGCTTAGCCTATATCCAAAGGAACCAGTTGTGCTCCAATTGCTTTGCAAATAGCCATCAATTCCGGGATTGCACAAGCGCTCACAACTGTCTCACTTGCCAAGATCGGCATCACACATTGCCGCATCGAAACAGCGGTCCTACTACTCCGACGATTCCATCCGACCCTCCAAGGCCAGTATCCGCCTCAGTTCCACACATCATTTCGTCCTATTCAACGCAAGTTTCCGTACCAAAAGTTCCTCCTAAGAATACTCCATCCGAATATTGGGTTCCATACCCCGCCTTGGATGGCAGACGTACTCGAGGTATTAAATCCTACCAATGCCGAGTCTGCCAAAAGATCCATCCTCTACGGAAGTGCCACCACTTTCTACGGCTAAGCCCCCAGAATCGGCTTCAGGAAGTACATATCCAGAAGTACTGCTCCAATTGCTTGGCTCACAATCATTCCAAGGACTCCTGCCGCAGTGGTCATCACTGCCACAAGTGTGGAAAGGCCCACCACACTCTCCTACATACGGACGACCGATCTATACTTCCAACATATTCCTGAGCCTACTATCCTGAGGTTCTTGCTACGGGTGTCCTCGCAAGGGGGGGGGGAGAATGTTCACGCCAAAAGGGCGTTTAATTTCAGGAGGCGTGTCGATCGGCAGTTTTATCCAGATGTCTACATCTCGCGCGCTCGCACTGCCGTCCGCTCTCCCTCTCCATCTCTCCCCTAAGTCTCCGCTCTGCTCTGGAGCGCTTAAGTTAAGTTAGGCTTAAGCAGTTCATGTTTCAAAGTGTACTAATAAACACCTACGCACGTCGCGTAAAAAACCTAAAAGTACCCGCGTATTTTTATGCGTACCATTCGATCTTGGGGCTTCAATTATTTCATCGATCAAGCCGCACCGCCCCAACAGCAAGGATAACGAAATATATAACGGAAGATACAGAAAAGGATTTGATCAATTTATTATGATTTAAGGAGTAATTTCAATATAAAGCTTGGTTAGATACTTACAATCCCACAGTTTATCAAGATATTTCAATATGTCTAGATCACTTGCATTATCCTTGAATGGAAATAGTTCCATTATAAATACAAACTTTTTTCCACCTATCGAATTGAATGGTCGATATGAGTGCGCTCTTATCGATTTTAATATGTATAATTCGATTCCAAATATTGATGAAAAAAATAACCTCTTCCACATCGGTGACAAGGTTATCACAATTCCAACTGGATCATATGAATTGAATGAAATCACCGATTTCATTTACAATAAACTAAAAGACTATAACCTGGAAAATACATTTAAAATTCAAAGTAATAATAATACACTTCAAGTTGAAATAACTACCATGCGAGAGTCAGTTTACTTTAATAAGGAAAGATCGGTTGGACAGCTGTTTGGTTTCTATCAAAAACAACTAGAACCACATCCTACAAAAACCTATCGATCAGATCAGACCGTGAACATATTAAAAATTAATACAATTCGTTTGGAATGTAATATAATCAGCGGTTCATATGTAGATAATACACCGAATCATACATTACATGAGTTTGGCATTAATGTTCCGCCTGGGTATAAAATGACAGTGACACCACATAACCTAATTTATTTACCAATCAACTGTGACGAAATAAGCACACTATCTATACGCATAGTTGATCAAAACGGTGATTTGGTGAATTTACCTGGTGAAAACGTTTCGATTCGCATGCACATTCGGTTAATAGAATGATTATTTATAATAAAAGACGTAGCTTAAGTCCTCAGCCAAGCATTACTAATTGTAAAGCTATAGAAAGAGGATCAAAAGTAAAAAGAAGCTCACTTACTTTGAAAAATAAACTATTTTTAAAGTCGTTAGGCTTGAAGCTTCGAGTATAATATAAAAGGTGGAAAGGAAAACAATGAACGAAATTTTAAATGTTCGAGAAAAGGTTTACTCAGATGAGAGTATTTCGAAGAAAGAGTTTCATACTTATTCATCGTATAATCAAACATTTAAGCCAAGCGATGAAATTCGAAATACTATTTAAAATCAAGACTTATACGTGCTTCCTCACGAAAGTTACCTTAATTTTCAAGGAATTATTAGAAAAGATTCACCGAATGGACCTACAACTGAAAATGTTACCACTTTTTTTAAAAACAATTGTATGGCTTACTTTTTGGATGAAATTAAGTACGAAATAAATGGATGTGAGATTGATAAAACACGATTTGTCGGTATAACTACAACCCTAAAAAATTATATATCTCTGGATAATCTTCAAAGTCAAAATCTATTAAATTCCGGATGGAGCAGTGGGGACGAAATATCTACGGGACCCCACTTTAACTTTTCTGTACCATTAAAAAATTTATTGGGATTTGCTGAGGATTATAAATAAGTTTTGTTAAATTGTAAACACGAACTAGTGTTGATGCTAACTAAGAATCTTGGTGATGTGTTTGAACAAACCAGAAGTGAACAAACTTTTAAGTTGGAAATGACCAATATAACCTGGAAAATCCCCCATGTAACTCCGAGCGATTTTGCAAAAATTATTAAAAGTGGTGTAAACCTACCAATCGCATTCCGGAGTTGGGATTCATATGTTAACCCCAAATTGGGGTATGGAAGTCAACACAGCTGGAATGTGAAATTGTCGGCTAACCGCGAAAAACCAAGATTTGCTATAATTGGATTTACACTTATCAAACTTATCAAACTTAAAAGTTCACTTGAATTCAGAGTCATATCCATATGATAATCCTAATGTTGATTTTAGTAAGAATCAGTATGCTCATCTATATGAAATGTATACAAGATTTCAATCTAGTTACTATAATCGTGAGTCACAACCATTTTTGACCCCAAATGAATATAAATTGAAGGCCCCTATTATTGTGGTTGATCTTTCATATCAAAACGAATCAGTGAAAACTGGTCCTATTGATGTGAGAATTTCAATAGAACTGAAGACACCAAGTCATGAAAATACCCTAGCTTACTGTCTCCTCATACATGACCGTTTAGTTGAATATAACCCATTAAACGGACTAGTACAACGAGTTGTTTTACATTAGAAAAATGTTGAAAGATACTGTTTCGATTTATGTTCAAGGTTTCTTTGATAATAATAATAATTTTATTCTAAAAGAAATTGGAATTGTATTCGAAAAAGATCCAAACTTGAATAATAGTTTATTAATAGAACCCCCATATTATTTTAAATTTGATGATATGATTTTAAATACAAAATCTCGAAAGACTGCAATTTGGTTAACTAATACACACCACAGAATTTTTTGGAACGATGGAGAGAACAGTTTTCCACAAACTCGAAAGTATCTGAGGACAATTACAAGCGGAAAACAAATTATTTGTAAAGGTGTGGAAAAGAAACGATTTCTACAGAAGTTTTTTGGGAGTCGTCAGCTCATTAATATCGAGGAAATGGGCTGTCCGTCATTAAACAGGTTTAAAGGAAACCGGTTTCCCTATTGTGAAACACACCTTAAGGGCGGGTTTGGGCTCTAAACAATGCATACATTATTTTGACATTTTTTAAAAGTAGCTCCAAAACAATAAAATAATTTTTATACATCATTTTAAAGTTGAGACTAGACGTGTAAAGACCTGCAAGAAAATAAAATTAACAAAATGAAATTTCATGAGGAAATTGAGCAATTTATTGAACAATTTAAAGGAGATATAATTGGTCAGCATTTTCAATACCTTCTAAACACAAAAACTATGTTCATGAACCGAGGTTGACATGATCTCAAAACAAGGAAGAACGCTATAGTCGAGTACCTCGACTATCAGATACCCGTTACTCAGCTAAAGGGACCAAAGGGAAATGGAGATATGCAAGCAGCAAATCGAGATTTAAATACGCCACCTACCGGCGGTAGACACATTTAAGCGTTATGGGCGTTAGAGTGGGCGTGGTAAAATTTTTTTTGGATTAATCGATAGGTATTGACGAGACCAATACATTTCTGTTAAAATTTTTTATCTAGCATGAAAACTGTGGCCGTCACAGGTTTGGGCGGTTTGTGGGCGTTAGAGTGGGCGTGGCAATTTCGGGTCACTCGATAGGTATTGATGAGAAGAATACACTTATGTTAAAATTTTTATTCTAGCATCAAAACTGTAGGAGCCACAGTTTTGGGCGTTTTGTGTGCGTAAGAGTGGGCGTGGCACATTGCTGAAACAAACTTGCGCTGCGTAAGAAGCTCAGGAATCTGCACGCAAAATCTCAACAGCCTAGCTCCCATAGTTTCCGAGATCTCAGCGTTCATCCGGACGGACAGACAGACGGACAGACGGACAGACGGACATGGCTAGATCGACTCGGCTAGTGATCCTGATCAAGAATATATATACTTTATGGGGTCGGAAACGCTTCCTTCTGCCTGTTACATACTTTCCGACGAATCTAGTATACCCTTTTACTCTACGAGTAACGGGTATAACTACGAATTATGGTGAACACTTTACATTTTGTAATCCAGAAATGACGTCGGAAAAGTGCGCCTGCTTCTTCTATGCAAATCCCCGGAATCAAAGCAGAAAATTAATTTCAATATATAACAAAAATGTTCGCAATACCAAAATAAATGAATAAATGTATTATTATGCTACAAAATAAACTTCTGACTTTTTATTTCGAGTTAAAATTACAGGTGCGGAGAATGGAAAATATTTCCTTGACTGAGATATGTCGGCTACTTGCGAGTTGTTGCGCGGTCGTGATTTCAACCCCTATTATGGGAACGTCGTATGAGGTCGTATGAGGTCGTTGGCGTGAGGCTTATGATCTTGTCAATGAGCGTGCGCCTTCTGGGTTGTGCATGTGTCCCTTTTATTGCGGTCAGGTAATTGACAGGTGCGCATGTTCGGGTAGCTCTTGCTTGAATCCCTTTTATGACATGTTTATGACCCATTTGTGGAAAGGAGAGAATCTTAGACAATTTACCAGTTAAACGTTCTGGGGCGAAAATAAAAGTCTGTTTGAAAATATTCGACATCTGAGAATCATTACTTTGTGGGATTTATTTTGTTGGGGTTCTTTTGATTTCTTAATTAGTTTTACAATCATAGGAAACGTTATTCCCCAACATGATCTGACATGTCCCTCTAAGGCAACCAGCTTTAGATGTTTCGGGTTTGCGACCTTTCTCACGTGCACAGCAACACCTCCTGAATATTAATTGCTGATAATGAGGAAAAGGCTACATGATCAATATTGTCACATGGGGATGTGGGGAAAGTGTGCGACCTTTCTCCAGTGTCCAGCAACACCGGCTGAATATTAACTGCTGATTATGAGGTAAAAAGGTCACGTGATCAGTATTTTCACATGGTGGTGTGGGGTTGGGGGGCAATTTAGTATACTCTTTATGGATATGGTCGTGACATTTTTATGACATCTAAACCTTTTAAAATCAGATAATTAATGGATTATGCTAATTGTCCCAGAACCCGCATACATTGATAAAGAGGCGGGGCCATTAATATGTTAATTACTGAGAGGCGGGGGTCATTAATATGCTAATTAGTAAGGGGGCGGGGGCCATTAATATGCTAATTGTCCCAGAACCCGTCTTTCCATACTACTGACACATTCTTGTACAAAAACCCGTTTCAAAGTTATTAATCAACAAAAATCACCACATTTACCAGTTCAGAGCATCCTAAACTGCCTGAGCATTGACCTTTTTGTGCGATTCCAAAATCAATTTAAAGGTCCTGGAAATTTAAGATAATTTTAAGCAGCTTAATATAAGAAAAATTAGTTGTGCCACTTTTGGAAAAACTTGGCGACAAAACAGCTATAAATAGCTAAATATTGTATACTTGTAACTTGTGAAGTACTGAAGCTACGGGCTTGTGCTATTCGTCGTTAGAAAGGTATTTCGAATTACTATGGACGCTTGTTAAACACGTTTCCTCTAAATACCACAGCTTAAAAATTATGGTACAAAGTTTTTTTATTTAGATTTTTTTTAGCCTTTTACTATGTAGGCCTTTTAAACACGATTTGTCTAAATACCACCGTTTAAAAATTATGCTCTAAAGTTTTTTAATATGTTACATTTTTTTACCCTTTCTCCTGATTTTTCAAAACCGTTTTAGTGATTTCAAATAAAATTTTAAGGTGTAAAGTCCTTGAGATTTCTCAACTTTTGGTATACGACACATTCTTGTACAAAAACTTGTTTCAAAGTTATTAATCAACAAAAATTACCACATTTACCAGTTCAGAGCATCCTACACTGCCTGAGCATTGACCTTTTTTGTGCGATTCCAAAATCTATTTAAAGGTCCTGGAAATTTAAGATGATGTTAAAAAGATTAATATAAGAAACATTAGTTCTACCACTTTTGGAAAAACTAGGCTACAAAACAGCTAAAAATAGCTAAATATTGTATACCCGTAACTTGTGAAGTACTGAAGCTACGGGTTTGTGGTACACGTCTTTAAAAAGGTATTTCGAATTACTATGGACGCTTGTTAAACACGTTTTCTCTAAATACCACCGTTTAAAATTTATTGTCCAAAGTTTTTTTATTTAGATTTTTTTTAGCCTTTTACTATGTACGCCTTTTAAACACGATTTGTCTAAATACCACCGTTTAAAAATTATGCTCTAAAGTTTTTTATTATACTACATTTTTTTAGCCTTTCTCCTGATTTTTTAAAAACCGTTTTAGTGGTTTCAAAAAAAATTTAAAGGTGTAAAGTCCTTGAGATTTGTCAAGTTTTGGTATACGACACATTCTTGTACAAAAACCCGTTTCAATGTTATTAATCAACAGAAATTACCACATTTACCAGTTCAGAGCATCTTTTACTGCATGAGCATTGACCTTTTTTGTGCGCATCCAAAATCTATTTGAAGGTCCAGGAAGTTTAAGATGATGTTAAACAGCTTAATATAAGAAACATTAGTTCTACCACTTTCGGAAAACTAGGTTGATTGGCGATAAAACAGCTATAAATAGCTTAATTTTGTATATCCGTAACTTGGGAAGTACTGAAGATACGGTCTTGTGCTACACGTCGTTAGAAAGGTATTTGGAATTACTATGGACGCTTGTTAAACACAATTTGTCTTAATACCACCGTTTAAATATTGTGGTCCAACGCCTTTTTATACTAAGGTTATTTTTTATCCTTTCACTATGTAGGCCTTTTAAACACGATTTGTCTAAATACCACCGCTTAAAAATTGTGGTTGAAAGTTTTTTTTTATTTCGATTTTTTGTACCCGTTTTCCTAATTTTTTAAAAACCATTACATTGATTTCAAATAAAATTTTAAGGTGTAAAGTCCTTGACATTTGTCCACTTTTGGAATACGACACATTCTTGTACAAAAACCCGTTTCAAAGTTATTAATCAAAAAAATGACCAAATTAACCAGTTCAGAGCATCCTTTACTGCCTGAGCATTGACCTTTTTTGTGCGAATCCAAAATCTATTTGAAGGTCCTGGAAATTTCAGATGATGTTAAACAGCTTAATATAAGAAACATTAGTTCTATTACTTTTGGAAAATCTAGCTAGTTTGCCGAGGAAACATATATAAATAAATAGATTTTGTATACCCGTAACTTGTGAAGTATTGAATCTACAGGCTTGTGCTATACGTCGTTAGAAAGGTATTTCGAAATACTATGTACGCTTTTTAAACACGATTTGTCTTAATACAACCGTTTAAAAATATGGTCCGAAGTTTTTTTTATTTAGAATTTTTAGCCTTTTCCGTGATTTTTCAGAAACGGCTCCAAAGGTTTCCAGGTGTATAGCCCTTGAGATTTGTCAACTTTTGGTATGCGACACATTCTTATACAAAAATCCGTTTCAAAGTTATTAATCAACAGAAATGACCACATTTACCAGTTCAGAGCATCCTACTCTACCTGAGCATTGACCTTTTTGTGCGATTCCAAAATCTATTTGAACGTCCTGGAAATTTAAGATAAGGTTAAAAAGCTTAATATAAGAAACATTAGTTCTACCACTTTTGGAAAAACTAAAAGACAAAACAGCTATAAATAGCTAAATATTGTATACCCGTAACTTGTAAAGTAATGAAGCTACGGGCTTGTGCTATACGCGTTAGAAAGGTATTTCGAATTACTACGGACGCTTGTTACACACGTTTCCTCTAAATACCACCGTTTAAAATTTATGGTCCCAAGTTTTTTTTATTTAGATTTTTTTAGCCTTTTACTATGGACGCTTGTTAAACACGATTTGTCTAAATACCACCGTTTAAAAATTATGGTTTTCTCCTGATTATTAAAAAACTATTGCATTGATTTAAAATTAAATTTTAAGGTGTTTAGCCCTTGAGATTTGTCAACTTTTGGTATACGACACATTCTTATACAAAAACCCGTTTCAAAGTTATTAATCAACAAAAATTACCACATTGACCAGTTCAGAGCATCCTACTCTGTTTGAGCATTGACCTTTTTTGTGCGATTCCAAAATCTATTTGAAGGTCCTGGAAATTTAAGGTAAGGTTAAAAAGCTTAATATAAGAAACATTAGCTCTACCACTTTTGGAAAGATTAGGCGACAAAACAGCTATAAATAGCTAAATATTGTATACCCTTGTGAAGTACTAAATCTACGGGCTTGTGCTATACGTCGTTAGAAAGGTATTTCGAATTACTATGGACGCTTGTTAAACACGTTTCCTCTAAATACCACCGTTTAAAAATTATGGTCCAAAGTTTTTTTATTTCGATTTTTGTTTAGCCTTTTACTATGTACGCCTTTTAAACACGATTTGTCTAAATACCACCGTTTAAAAATTATGCTTTAAAGTTTTTTATTATTTTGCATTTTTTTAACCTTTCTCCTGATTTTTCAAAAACCGTTTTAGTCATTTCAAAAAAAAATTTAAAGGTGTATAGCCCTTGAGATTTGTCAACTTTTGGTATACGAAACCTTCTTGTACAAAAACCCGTTTCAAAGTTATTAATCAACAACAATGACCACATTAACCAGTTCAGAGCATCCTTTACTGCCTGAGCATTGACCTTTTTTGTGCGAATCCAAAATCTATTTGAAGGTCCTGGAAATTTCAGATGATGTTAAACAGCTTAATATAAGAAACATTAGTTCTATTACTTTTGGAAAATCTAGCTAGTTTGCCGAGGAAACATATATAAATAGCTAGATATTGTATACCCGTAACTTGTGAAGTACTGAATCTACAGGCTTGTGCTATACGTCGTTAGAAAGGTATTTCGAAATACTATGTACGCTTTTTAAACACGATTTGTCTTAATACAACCGTTTAAAAATATGGTCCGAAGTTTTTTTTATTTAGAATTTTTAGCCTTTTTAGCGATTTTTCAGAAACGGCTCCAAAGGTTTCCAGGTGTATAGCCCTTGAGATTTGTCAACTTTTGGTATGCGACACATTCTTATAGAAAAATCCGTTTCAAACTTATTAATCAACAGAAATGACCACATTTACCAGTTCAGAGCATCCTACTCTACCTGAGCATTGACCTTTTTTGTGCGATTCCAAAATCTATTTGAAGGTCCTGGAAATTTAAGATAAGGTTAAAAAGCTTAATATAAGAAACATTAGTTCTACCACTTTTGGAAAGACTAGGCGACAAAACAGCTATAAATAGCTAAATATTGTATACCCTTGTGAAGTACTGAATCTACGGGCTCGTGCTATACGTCGTTGGAAAGGTATTTCGAATTACTATGGACGCTTGTTAAACACGTTTCCTCTAAATACCACCGTTTAAAAATTATGGTCCAAAGTTTTTTTATTTAGTTTTTTTTCTAGCATTTTACTATGTACGCCTTTTAAACACGATTTGTCTAAATACCACCGTTTAAAAATTATGCTTTAAAGTTTTTTATTATATTACATTTTTTTAGCCTTTCTCCTGATTTTTCAAAAACCGTTTTAGTCATTTAAAAAAAAATTTAAAGGTGTATAGCCCTTGAGATTTGTCAACTTTTGGTATAAGAAACCTTCTTGTACAAAAACCCGTTTCAAAGTTATTAATCAAAAAAATGACCAAATTAACCAGTTCAGAGCATCCTTTACTGCCTGAGCATTGACCTTTTTTGTGCGAATCCAAAATCTATTTGAAGGTCCTGGATATTTCAGATGATGTTAAACAGCTTAATATAAGAAACATTAGTTCTATTACTTTTGAAAAATCTAGCTAGTTTGCCGAGGAAACATATATAAATAGCTAGATTTTGTATACCCGTAACTTGTGAAGTACTGAATCTACAGGCTTGTGCTATACGTCGTTAGAAAGGTATTTCGAAATACTATGTACGCTTTTTAAACACGATTTGTCTTAATACAACCGTTTAAAAATATGGTCCAAAGTTTTTTTTATTTAGAATTTTTAGCCTTTACCGTGATTTTTCAGAAACGGCTCCAAAGGTTTCCAGGTGTATAGCCCTTGAGATTTGTCAGCTTTTGGTATGCGACACATACCAGTTTAGAGCATCCTACTCTGCCTGAGCACTGACCTTTTTGTGCGATTCCAAAATCTATTTGAAGGTCCTGGAAATCTAAGATAAGGTTAAAAAGCTTAATATAAGAAACATTAGTTCTACCACTTTTGGAAAAACTAGGCGACAAATCAGCTATAAATAGCTAAATATTGTATACCCGTAACTTGTGAAGTACTGAAGCTACGGGCTTGTGCTATACGTCGTTAGAAAGGTATTTCGAATTACTATGGACGCTTGTTAAACACGCTTTCGATTTTTTATAGCCGTTATCCTAATTTTTTAAAAAGCATTATATTGATTTCAAATAAAATTTTAAGGTGTAAAGTCCTTGAGATTTCTCAACTTTTGGTATACGTCACATTCTTGTACATAAACCCGTTCAAAGTTATTAATCAACAGAATTGACCACATTTACCAGTTCAGAGCATCCTTTACTGCATGAGCTTGACCTTTTTTGTGCGAATCCAAACTCTATTTGAAGGTCCAGGAAATTTAATATGATGTTAAACAGCTTAATATAAGAAACATTAGTTCTACCACTTTTGGAAAACTAGGTTGTTTGACGACAAAACAGCTATAAATAGCTTAATTTTGTATATCCGTAACTTGTGAAGTACTGAAGATACGGGCTTGTGCTACACGTCGTTAGAAAGGTATTTCGAATTACTGTGGACGTTTGTTAAACACGATTTTTCTTAATACCACCGTTTAAAAATTATGGTCCAACGTTTTTTTTATTTAGATTTTTTAGCCTTTTACTATGTACGCCTTTTAAACACAATTAGTCTAAATACCACCGTTTAAAAATTATGGTTTAAGACGTTTTGTAGACGTTCTCCTAATTTTTTAAAAACCATTATATTGAATTCAAATAAAATTTTAAGGTGTAAAGTCCTTGAGATTTGTTAACTTTTGGCATACGACACATTCTTGTACAAAAACCCGTTTCAAAGTTATTAATCAACGAAAATTACCACATTTACCAGTTCAGAGCATCCTACACTGCCTGAGCATTGACCTTTTTTGTGCCATTCCAAAATCTATTTGAAGGTCTTGGAAATTTAAGATGATGTTAAGAAGCTTAATACAAGAAACATTAGTTCTATCACTTTTGGAAAAACTAGGCGACAAAACAGCTATAAATAGCTAAATATTGTATACCCGTAACTTGTGAAGTACTGAAGCTAAGGGCTTGTGCTATACGTCGTTAGATAGGTATTTCGAATTACTATGGACGCTTGTTAAAAACGTTTCCTCTAAGTACCACCGTTTAAAAATTATGGTCCGAAGTTTTTTTATTTAGATTCTTTTTTAGCCTTTTACTATTTACGCCTTTTGAACACGATTTGTCTAAATACCACCGTTTAAAAATTATGCTCTAAAGTTTTTTATTATGTTACATTTTTTTACCCTTTCTCCTGATTTTTCAAAAACCGTTTTAGTGATTTTAAATAAAATTTTAAGGTGTATAGCCCTTGAGATTTATCAACTTTTCGTATGCGACACATTCTTATACAAAAACCCGTTTCAAAGTTATTAATCAACAAAAATGACCACATTTACCAGTTCAGAGCAAATTAGAGTAAACTAGCTAGTTTGCCGAGAAACCGATATAAAAAGCTAAATTTTGTATACCCTTAACTTGTGAAGTTCTGTACCTTACCTTGTATGTACTCTTTTTAAACACGATTTGTATAAATACCACCGTTTAAAAATTATGGCTTAAAGAGTTTTTTTAAATAAGATTTTTTATCCTTTTTCCTGATTTTATAACGATTTGGTTTTAACTATTTCAAATAAAATTTTAAGGTGTATTGCCCTTGAGATTTGTCTTTTGGTATACGACACATTCTTGTACAAAACCCCCTTTCAAAGTTATTAATCAACAAAAATGACCACATTTACCAGTTCAGAGCATCCTTTACTGCCTGAGCATTGACCTTTTTTGTGCGAATCCAAAATCTATTTGATGGTCCTGGAAATTTCAGATGATCTTAAACAGCTTAATATAAAAAACATTAGTTCTATTACTTTTGGAAAATCTAGCTAGTTTGCCGAGGAAACATATATAAATAGCTAGATTTTGTATACCCGTAACTTGTGAAGTACTGAATCTACAGGCTTGTGCTATACGTCGTTAGAAAGGTATTTCGAAATACTATGTACGCTTTTTAAACACGATTTGTCTTAATACAACCGTTAAAAAATATGGTCCGAAGTTTTTTTTATTTAGAATTTTTAGCCTTTTCCGTGATTTTTCAGAAACGGCTCCAAAGGTTTCCAGGTGTATAGCCCTTGAGATTTGTCAACTTTTGGTATACGACACATTCTTATACAAAACCCCCTTTCAAAGCGTGAACATTGACCTTTTTTGTGCGAATCCAAAATCTATTTAAAGGTCCAGGAAATTTCAGATGATGTTAAACAGCTTAATATAAGAAACATTAGTTCTACCACTTTCGGAAAAACTAGCTAGTTTGCCGAGGAAACATATATAAATAGCTAGATTTTGTGTACCCGTAACTTGTGAAGTACTAAATCTACAGGCTTGTGCTATACGTCGTTAAAAAGGTATTTCGAAATACTATGTACGCTTTTTAAACACGATTTGTCTAAATACAACCGTTTAAAAATATGGTCCGAAGTTTTTTGTTATTTAGAATTTTTACCCATATCCCTGATTTTTCAGAAACTTCTCCAAAGGTTTCCAGGTGTATAGCCCTTGAGATTTGTCAACTTTTGGTATGCGACACATTCTTATTCAAAAATCCGTTTCAAAGTTATTAATCAACAGAAATGACCACATTTACCAGTTCAGAGCATCCTTTACTGCATGAGCATTGACCTTTTTTGTGCGAATCCAAAATCTCTTTGAAGGTCCAGGAAGCTTAAGATGATGTTAAACAGCTTAATATAAGAAACATTAGTTCTACCACTTTTGGAAAACTAGGTTGTTTGGCGATAGAACAGCTATAAATAGCTTAATTTTGTATATCCGTAACTTGTGAAGTACTGAAGATACGGGCTTGTTCTACACGTCGTTAGAAAGGTATTTCGAATTACTATGGACGCTTGCTAAACACGATTTGTCTTAATACCATCGTTTAAGAATTATGCTCCAAAGTTTTTTTTATGTAGATTTTTTTTAGCTTTTCACTATGTACGCCTTTTAAAAACAATTTGTCTATTTACCACCGTTTAAAAATTATGGTTTAAAGTTTGTTTTTATTTCAATTTTTTGTAGCCGTTCTCCTAATTTTTTAAAAACTATTATATTGATTTTAAATAAAATTTTAAGGTGTAAAGTCCTTGAGATTTCTCAACTTTTAGTATACGACACATTCTTCTACAAAATCCCGTTTCAAAGTTATTAATCAACAAAAATGACCACATTTGCCAGTTCAGAGCATCCTACACTGCCTGAGCATTGACCTTTTTTGTGCGATTCCAAAATCTATTTGAAGGTCCTGGAAATTTAAGATAAGGTTAAAGGGCTTAATATAAGAAACATTAGTTCGACCACTTTTGGAAAAACTAGGCGACAAAACAGCTATAAATAGCTAAATATTGTATACCCGTAACTTGTGAAGTACTGAATCATGGACTTGTGCTATGCGTCGTTAGAAAGGTATTTCGAATTACTATGGACGCTTGTTAAACATGTTTTCTCTAAGTACCACCGTTTAAAAATTATGGTCCAACGTTTTTTTATTTACATTTTTTTAGCCTTTTACACTTCGGCCAAAGAGATAGTGGGATGGCTCGGAGGGCGCCGAGCTGAAGGCTTCCGAACGGGTCACAGGTTGCGGATAGCGAGCGCCCTGGTTCTCCAGGGTAGCTACGAATAAGCGTGGAAGTTGGACATGGCCCGGCTACCGCCAAGCCCCCAACACGAAGCGCAAGTAAGTAGCGGGTATCTGCGCCGTAGCAGTACCGACGTCGCGCTTGTGCTGCCGCCTCCGACAAATAGCTCACACATACCCCCCTTCCCACACACTTTGAACCTACCTCTTCCCTACCCACACAACTCATCTCACCCCGGGCTGGACTAAGGTGTCACTCGTACCGTGCCGAGAGTCAATCTGGCTGAGAGCCCGAATCTTCAAATAACTCAGTCTTAAACGGTAAGCTGAGGCAAGTGGCGACCGCCTTTTCTAAGTCAGCCTTACCCGGGTACAGCGGATCTCTGCCCGGGTGGACCTGTCCCTTCTCCGCAGCTCGTGGGATTTAACATTCTCTAAAAGTCGGAAGTCGTAACCAACGACGATAAGAAGAGCAAGATCACGGTTCCGACTACCCCAGTCCATGTGACGTCTACCCCTGCCAAGGCCAGCGAACCTTGCAGCCCACTAAGCCCAACTCGCCACAGCGACAAGCCCAAGCCTCCCACCAGCTTAGGTGTGGCTAACCAACTACTCCAACCTGAGGGGAGCGCACAAGCCGGTTTCGTGGTGAGTACCAGGGCAAAGGAGTTTAAGAGGATACCACCTAACCAGGCAGGACCTCTTAAACGAAAGAAAGCTTTTAGGATCCTCAAACGGCTGGCCACCAATCCGATACGTGAGGATCAGACGTCAAAATTGCATTACCTGAAAATCCAAGAGGACATAGCCTGGGCAAAGGCGGTAATCCCAGACTTCGACATCGCAATGACTACCAGCAACAGCAACAAGCGAGAGAGGTCGATGGAGACAGCTCAACCAGCGAGCAAGAAGGCTAAAGTAACCAACCGCGGCACATGGTCGAGATCCTTTGCGGAAGTGGTAAAGGATAGGAAGATCATTGGTGTCATCGACCAGAGCGATGATGGCGGTAGGATCCCAAGAAACCAATGGGGCCTGGTTAGACGGGCGTCAGTGGCTTTGAAAGTGCTGGACGAAAACCCAGGCCCACCACCCGATTGCACAGATGCAGGGTGGTACCAGGGCAATGTTAAGTTGATCGCCTGCGAAGACGAGAGATCGATACCCAGCCCGAACTCGGTCCCAAAGATGGTGCAGTTTCTGCAGATTAACCTGCACCATAGCAAGGCAGCATCCGCTGCCCTCCTCACCCGCCTGGCAACAGGCAACATAGACGTAGTCCTCATTCAAGAGCCATGGATTGTTGGCAACAACATCTGTGGCTTATCAACCCCCCTATACAAGCTATTTTACACCAAGGATAAGGGTAAAACCTGAACGTGCATTCTTACAAAGACACACTTTAATACATTTCTTATTCCACAGTTTAGCGAAGGCGACCTCACCACGGTCAGACTGGAGCTAAACGAACACACTCATCACACCACAGCATCGTTCTATCTGGCTCACGACGATGACCACTACCAAACACCACTACACAACAACTCATACGCACTCACTCATCTAAGGAACTCATCCTTGGTGGGGACGCTAACTCACACCACACAATACAAGTACAATAGAAGTACAAACACCAACGAATGGGGTGAGTTACTCTACGACTATCTCCTTCAATCAAATCTATTCACCTGCAACAAGGTAATGACCCAACTTTCATCACTAGAAATAGGAGGGAAGTACTAGACATTACACTAATATCTGATCCCCTACTTAACCAGCTAGAAGCGTGCCGGGGTCGAACACTCATTCTCAGACCACCGATACATAGAATTTACAATAACTCTAGACTGTCCTCCCGCCGAAAACATCACTAATCTAAGATTAACCAACTGGGGATACTACAAAAATCTCCTCAACAGGAACCTACACGCTCCACCGACACACATACGCAACCATCAAGAATTAGATAACCTTGTTAACACTTTTACTGATATCTGCCGTGAGGCCTTAAAAAGGGCTTGCCCAAGCAGAACAGTCAAAACAAAGCACAAACCCCCTGGTGGAACGCAACCCTGGCGGACCTTAAAAGAGAGTGTAGAATTTACTTCAATAGAGCTAAATACAACAATAGCGAATCCTCCTGGAATTTATACCATACAAAACTAAGCCTATACAAAATGGAAATTAAAATATCAAAGCGAAGAGCTTGGGCTAACTTCTGCAGTAGCATAGAATCTACTGCGGAGGCATCCATACTCAGAAGAACTCTAGCAAAAGCTCCAGCAACCATTGGCTATCTAAAAACCAATGCTGACAGATGGACGTAAAACAGTCAGTTAGACGACCAGAGTATTGACAACATTTCAAGCCCTGGCCGTATTCAGTGGGCTGTCAACTCTTTTAAGCCCTTCAAATAACCCGGCCCAGATGGGTTCTTCCCGGCCCAGCTACAACGGACACTAGGTATGTCGCTACCCTGGCTGACAGCCATCTTCCACGGCTGCCTTGCTCTAAACCATATTCCAACAGGGTGGCTGGACGTTAAGGTAATCTTTATACCGAAAGCCGGCAATCCCTCCCACACCAACCCAAAAGACTTCGGCCCGATTAGTCTCTCTTCCTTCTTGTTGAAGACCTTGGAAAGGCTAATTGACACCCATATCAGACTAACCATCGACCATAGCCTACTCTCTGACGCACAGCATGCGTACCGTAAGGGTAAATCAACAGATACCGCCCTCCACTCTCTAGTGGCCAGTATAGAGAGAGGTTTCCGCAATAGGGAATACTCTCTTGCGTTACTCTCAGCGTTTCTAGACATAGAAGGCGCCTTTAACAACGTCACTCCAACGGCGATTACTGGTGCTCTGACTAAACTGGGCATTGAGCGGCCCATAGTGGGACTCATACACACCATGCTAACCAGCAGAGTAGTGTACTCCACTATGAACCCCACAAGGGGGCGTACTCTCACCTCTTCTATGGGTTATAGTGGTCAACAAACTGCTATCACTTCTAGAAGAGGCGGGCACTAAAGTGGTAGCCTACGCGGACGACGTGGTTATCCTACTGCAGGGCAAATTCCCGCAAACTCTTTGCAATCTAATGGAGACAGCCTTATCCATCCTCTCCAGGTGGACGGCTGTCTGTGGACTGGGAGTTAACCCAGAAAAGACCGAACTAGTTCTCTTTACAAGGAAGTGTAAGATACCAAATCTAATTCTCCCCAAACTATACCAAACGCGCCTAACCCTTAGCAACCAAGCAAAAAAACCGAGGTGTCATCCTTGACAAAAAGCTTCTCTGGACAGACAACACACAAACCACAAACCGCCCAAAACTGTGGCTTCTACAGTTTTGATGGTAGATAGAAAATTTTAACTGAAATGTATTAGTCTTGTCAATACCTATCGATTGACCCAAAAAAAATTTTGCTACGCTTACTCTAACGCCCACAAACCTCCCAAGAAAAAAGCTATGACGTCATAGCCAGACAATGCGAAATGTTTTTAAGCGTGTATGTGTGTGTATGTAAATAGGTGCCGGCCGAACTTAGCGGCAAAGAAAAAAGCCCTGCCGGCGCTCAGAGAGAGCAAAGCGCGCGGCTAACTTATTCTATTGAATAATGAACCCTTTATCCATTTGTCCCATCAACGGGCAAAAACCTTTAAAGATCTGTACATCTTTATTTATCTCTTTCAATGAATATGTATTAGCTTAATAAATACCTATAGATTGTCCCAAAAAAACTTTACCGTTTTCAGTCCAATGCTCTCAAACCAAAGTAGTTAGGACAAGCCTTGACAATAGAGCCAGAAAACGACATACATACATACATATGTATATATGCATGTGTGTGGATGTAAAAAATTGCAAACTAATATCCGCGGCAAATATAATTCTTTCAAACAAAGCTATTCAACCAAATATTTTGAAATACAGAATGTGCCTTAAAATTGTATATGTTTAGCAAGCATACATAAATATAAATGTTTTTCGCCTATTTTATGTGTTGCTTTCTCATTCTTGGCGCTGGATGAAACAAAAGCAGAGCCGAGAAATGAGAGCAAGGGAGAGAGAACAAAGTGCGCGGCTAACTTATCTTATCTGAGTAACGGGTATCTGATAGTCGAGGTACTCGACTATAGCGTTCTTCCTTGTTTTTATTTCGATTGTTTTAGCCTTTCTCCCGATTTTTTAAAAACCATTACATTGATTTAAAATTAAATTTTAAGGTGTATAGCCCTTGAAATTTTTCAACATTTGGTATATGACACATACGTGTACAAAAACTCGTTTCAAAGTTATTAATCAACAAAGATACCACATTTATCAGTTCACAGCATCCTCCACTGCCTGAGCATTGACTATTGACTATTTGAAGGTCCTGGAAATTGAAGATAATGTTAAACAGCTTAATATAAGAAACATTAGTTTGCCGAGGAAACATATATAAATAGCTGGATTTCGTATACCCGTAACTTGTGAAGTACTGAAGCTACAGGCGTGTGCTATACGTCGTTAGAAAGGTATTTCGAAATACTATGTACGCATTTTAAACACGATTTGTCTAAATACCACCGTTTAAAAATTATGCTTTAAAGTTTTTTTATATTACATTTTTTTTAGCCTTTCCCATGAATTTTCAGAAACCGTTTTAGTGATTTCAAATAAAATTTTAAGGTGTAGGGTGAGATTTGTTAACTTTTGGTATATGACACATTCTTAAACAGAAACCCGTTTAAAAGTTATTAATCAACAAAAATGACCACATTTACCAGTTCAGAGCATCCTACACTGCCTGAGCATTGACCTTTTTTGTGCGAATCAAAAATCTATTTGAAGGTCCTGGAAATTTAAGGTTATGTTAAACAGCTTAATATAAGAAACATTAGTTCTACCACTTTTGGAAAAACTAGCTAGTTTGCCGAGGAAACATATATAAACAGATAGATTATCGCAAATTGAAGAGGAGCAAGATTCAGATCCTGAACTGTACACCTTGTAAAAGGAACCACATCTTTAAAACTTCAAAGGGTTCGATTTGATGACAACATCTCACTCTACTGCGATGTTTCTACAGGAAGCGTTCGTCCTTATGTACCCAAATCTTTGCGCAATGCTGTGTTTTCGTTCGTTCACGGTTTGTCTCATCCCAGTAATCGGTCAACAGTTCGTCAAGTGCGCCAAAAGTTTGTATGGCCCCCGATGAATAAAAATGTCCTCGAATAATGCAGAGTTTGTCTACCTTGTCAGCGCTCTAAGATCCACAAACACAACCACCTCTCACCAGAAAAGATCGAAGTGCCAAATGGTAGATTTGACCACGTTCACCTTGACATTGTAGTTATGCCATTACAACAAAACTATCGGTACTGTCTGACGATGATTGATGGATTTACGCGATGGCCAGAAGCTGTACCTCTCTCAAATATTACTGCTGAGACAATAGCTACGTCGTTCTGGACTCACTGGGTATCTCGATTTGGTTCTCCAAAAACGTTTACTACGGACCAAGGAACACAATTTGAGTCAGCAGTTTTCAAACATCTTGCTAATCTGGTTGGAAGTAAACACATACACACGGCCTACCATCCTAAGTCAAACGGACTCATAGAGAGGTGGCACAGATCCTTTAAGTCATCTTTGATGTGCAACGGAGGTACTCCGTGGCCGGAGTTACTGCCAACCGTTTTGCTTGGACTTCGTACCTGTTTCAAGAAGGACATTAAATCTTCAGCCTCAGAAATTGTACACGGAACACCTATTCGACTGCCGAATGAGTTTTTTACCGACTTGGACGACACGATTGACCCCACCTCTTTTTTGAGTATCTTTCGAGAGCACATGCAAAAAGTGCGACCGACATCAACAGCACGTCATATCAAGCAGAAGATGTTCGTATTGAAAGGGATCGATAAATGTACGCATGTATTTCTCCGCACTGACGCCGTAAAACAGCCTCTGGAAGCCCCTTACACTGGTCCTTATGAGATTGTCAGACGCGAAAACGATCGTGTTTTCACTATCAGACTCAATGGCCATGAGATCGCAGTATCAGTTGATCGCTCAAACCAGCATTTTTAGTAAGACCGACCAGGACTTATGAGAGAAATCATGGAGTTAAATTTTCAAACCAGGACTCGTGACGCATTCACTGGAGGGGGAGTACTGTGGCAACCTAATATGGCAGCAGCGCCAACAGAAGCTTGCCAGATGACTAGAAAGAAAGGTGTGGCAACACTCGGAGATTTATCGGCAAGAATCAGCGAGCGACACACGTGTCTTGATAATATTAATAAACTTTGTAGTTCTTAATCTGAACAATACTTTAATGGCAAACATACTTCGCCATAAATCAACAAAAATTACCACATTTACCAGTTCAGAGCATCTAGTTAGTTCTAACCGAGAGTGCGAATAAAGAAGGCGTGGAACTACAAACCGTTTGTGAACTTAATCCTGATACAATCTCAGAAGTGGGATACGGGAAAAAAAAATCTATAATAACTTACACTCAAAAATGTAAGCAGTCAAATGGATATCCAAATGAGTAACGTGTCTGTGACACAACTAAAACGGTGGCTGGAACTCCTTAATTCGCCGACAACTGGATCCAAGGCCAAACTTTTTTCGCGACTTAGCAGTGTTCCGCCGGAAAATCGGGGAGTCGTCCCGCAAGTCGATCAGGAAGTCGGAGAAATTGTGGACACGGTGACTACAGACTCGGAAGACGAAAATATCGAGTCACAAGGTCCGATGGAGCCGATTTGTGGCTTAGAAACCATGGACAAGTTGCGCTTGGAAATCGAGAAGGCTCAGATATTTCAAGAATTTCTGCACAAGCAAGTCGACAGCGTTAGTTCAGCCAGTGGCGCCAAAGGCCACAATTCGCAGAATTTTACGAAGTCGGACGGCGGCGCAAACAAGAGTTCGGAGTATTCCAAGAACGCGCATGAACGAGATGGCAAGACAAGCAGCGGTTCGGAGAATTCCGAGAACGGGCAAGAACGAGATGGCAAGGCGAGCAGCGGTTCGGAGAGTTCCGTGATCGGGCAAGAACGAGATGGCATGGCAACCAACAGTTCGGAGAATTCCGAGAACAGGCGAGAGCGAGTTGGCGAGCGAAGCCGCTTGCTACTTGCTACAAGGAAATTTCGAGAACTTGCAACAACTTGGCTGCGCAGCGTGGCACAGCGCCCCTTGGGAAGGGCTGAGTTTTCGTCAGCTGGATTTAATCTAGCCAAGGAAATTTTGATGGACTTTGCCGAGAAGATTCCTGTACGATCCTTGATCTCCCAATGGAACAACATATCCACGTTGTATGAGCTATCGGACACCCAGCGAAGAGTGTTGCTGATCAGCAAACTAAAAGGCGGCGCTTTGGAGTGGATGCATGCGGATCCTTCTCGTTTTGTTAAACCAACGAGTGAGTTGCTGCAGCAATTACAACTTGCTTTTGGTGGTAACGAGTCGAAGGCAGACATGAATCGAAAATTTGAAGCACGTCTGTGGCAGCCGAATGAAAAATTCGCGAGGACGAGCTACTAGATGGACTAATTGTTGGCATACCGACGATTAACTTACGCACGCAGGCCAAGTTACAGGGCTTTGAGAATCCTGGAAGGATGCTTAGAGCTTTCGCTGACATACTGCTGCCAACAAGGGTTGCTGGGAGCAACAAGATGCAGTCTTTGAAAACCGATCCGACGAGCAAGCAGACGCGTTGCTACAATTGCAACGTAAAGGGGCATTGGGCTAGAGAGTGCGCCAAACCGAACAGAACACGAGGGACGTGCTACGGATGTGGAGCTACCGATCATTTCATCAACGGATGTCCTCAAAATAAGAAGCAAGATTTCAATAACTATGTAAGGTTGTTTAAAATTTGTTGTTTTGAAAATCCTTATTGAAAAGCGAAGGAAAAATATTAAACTGTTGAATTGCTGAATTGTTAAATTTTGATCAGCTGTTAATCAGCTATTCCATACAAAGTCAACTGTCAAAAATTTCAGCAATTCAACAGCCTCGGGGCTGTTGAAAATTTTGTTGAATTGCTGAAAACCAGAGTTGTCGCTGTTCTCGACTAAAAGTAAATGGGTAACTCTAGTCACTTGTAAACCTGGAGGAATTACATCGTATAAAATATGCAAACAAAGGATATCTGATAGGATGCTGCCTGTTAGCAGTTCTAATAGTTTAGTTTTTTGGCTTATTCTCGGCATTTTTCTTAATTTGAAAAAAAATCTTTGGTAAACACAGCCTGGCAATTTCACACTCTGACAAACAGCAGACATCTTAAAATTGAAAATTCCACTGGGAATATTTCGTTTCGTTCCCTTAATTGCTGAAATTTTCCGTTGAACTTTCAACAATTCAGCAATTCAACTGTTTAGGGAATACCCTGATTATGTTTTATAATGAAAAAAGAAATAACATTTTTTTTAATTTAATTTTTGTGGCTGATGGATCTATGTGTTGTAATATTGTGCTGGGCAGAGATTTTATGAAAGCCTGCGATTTGGAAATTAATTTAGAAACTTTAAATATAATAACTGTAGAGACTACTGAGACCCAAGATAATAGAAAAATTGGGTCATTTTATAAGGTGCCTTGTGTGAACGAAATGAAAAGTTAGGAAATGAGATATTAGAGGATAAAATGTTAGGTAGTGAAATGTTAGGAAATGAAAAGCTAGGAAACGAGATATTAGAGGATAAATTGTTTGGTAGTGAAATATTACGAAATGAAAAGTTAGGGAATGAGATGTTAGAGGATAAAATGTTAGGTAGTGAAATATTAGGAAATGAAAAGTTTGGAAATGAGATGCTATGAGCTATGAAATGGTAGGTGGTGAAAAATTAGAGAGTAAAATTTTAGAAGAAAATTTAGAAAGTATAATTTTAAAAGCAGATAAGGAAACAATTTTTGATAGTTTTGAGCAGCATATGATGGAAATAAATATAGTAGAAGATTCGGAAAAGGAAAGTGTCTATAATATTGGTGAACAAGTTAGATAAATTAGTGGGAAAATCAGTACTTACGAAATTAGATCTTAAAAATGGTTACTTTCATGTGTTTGTTAACAAAGAGTCGGTAAAATACACATCTTTTACTACGCCGTTGGGTCAATTTGAGTTTTTACGTATGCCGATGGGGCTTAAGACTTTTCCACAAGTATTTCAATACTTCGTCAACGATATATTTTCGGATATGATAAGACAAGACAAGGTGGTTGTGTATATGGACGACATTTTGGTCACCATAGGAATATAGAAGAACACTTCGAAATATTACCAAAAGTATTTAAGAGGTTAGTGGAAAATAAGTTAGAATTGAGAATGGACAAATGCAAATTTTTACAAGACAAGGTAAAATATTTGGGGTTTTTGATTTCATGCGATGGAATCAAAGCAGATGATAGGGTAAGCCCTACAAAATTTTCCGATTCCGACAAAAGTACAAGCAGCCAATTGATGGAAGCGCCCGTTTTAGCTATATACGATCACAGAGACGAAGTTGATTTACACTGCGATGCCAGTGCTATAGGGTTTGGGGCGGTACTTCTTCAACAAAAAGCAGACAAGAAGTTGCATCCTACATTACTATTACTACAGAAGCGTAATACCACAGCTTTGAGCTGGAAACTTTAGCTATTATTTACGCATTAAGAAGATTTGGGATATACTTACAGGGCAAGCGGTTCAAAATTTTAACGGACTGCAAGTCCCTTACGTTAACGATTAATAAAATTGATTTGAATCCAAGAATAGCAAGGTGGGCTTTAGAGCTTCAGAAGTTTGATTACGACTTAAAGCATAGGGCAGGTAGTCAAATGCAACACGCGGATGCACTGAGTCGTTGCAATAACATAATGGTAATAGAAACGAACATATTTGAAACTAATTTAATAATTTGCCAATCAAAAGATGATAAAATACAAGAGATTAGGAAAATTTTAGAAAATAGTGAGCACAAATGGTTTGAAATGAGGAATGGTGTTATATACAGGAAAAGTAATGACAAGAGGATTTTATTTTATGTGCCGAATCGGATGGAGGATCGTGTTTTATATAAGTATCATGACGAATTAGGCCACAAAGGAAAGGACAAAATGATAGAAGCAATTGGCAAAAGCTACTGGTTTCCAAACATGAAGAGTAAAGTTTCTGATCATGTTCAAAATTGTTTGAAGTGTATAGGTTAGGATACTTGCACAGTATCCCAAAGGGCAATATGCCTTTCGAAATCATTCACATAGATCATTATGGACCTGTGGATAATAGTAGATCGAAAAAGCACATATTAGCTGTTGGAGATGCGTTCACAAAATTTGTTAGGCTGTATACGACCAAAACAACGAATACGAAAGAGGCAGTAAATGCATTGACAGATTACTTTCGAGCTTATAGCAGGCCCAAATGTGTTATTTCAGATCGCGGAAGCTGCTTTAGCTCGACAGATTTTGCTAAATTTTTGGAGGAAAATAACGTAAAGCATATTAAAATTGCAAAGGGGTCGCCACAGGCCAACGGCCAAGTTGAGCGAATCAAGGACCTATGATAGCGAAGTTAGCGGAACCAGAGAATGGCTTACATTGGGATAATGTCATTGAAAAACTAGAGTATTCTATGAATAATACAGTTCACAATAACGCTGTTTGGCATAACTAACGGGGGAAAGTTTGTGATGAGTGAAAGAAAGATTAGAGGAGAGTAGTTATAAAATAAAGGTTAGGAAAACGTTAAAAGATTTTAGGAAAAAAGCTGAAGAAACACAAGCACATTCGCAGAGGAAAAATGAAGCATACTACAATGCGAGAAGAAAAAACGCAACCGACTTTAGAGAAGGTGATTATGTCATGGTTAAGAACTTTGATAGTACGGCGGGTGTAGCGAGAAAACTTATTCCAAAGAACAATGGACCTTATGTAATTGAGAAGATTTTGAAAAATGATATTTGATCAAAGATTCAGTTATCAAAGTTTCAGTTATCTCGAAACCCATATCAGGGTGTTTGGAGTGTTAATAACATTCGACATTGGAAGAAAAAATAGTAGTATAATATAATAATGAATTGTGTACATATGTATATGTACTAGATTGTAAGCAATAGATATCCAAATGTTTTAATTGTAACAAGGAAGAACGCTATAGTCGAGTACCTCGACTATCAGATACCCGTGGCCACTTTTTTTGGGTCAATCGATAGGTATTGATGAGAACAGCACGTTTCATTCAAAATTTTTATTGTAGCATCAAAACTGTAGGAGCCACAATTTTGGGTGGTTTGTGGGCGTTAGAGTGGGCGTGGCACTCTGCTGAAACAAACTTTCGCTGCGTTAGAAGCTCAGGAATCTGCACGCCAATCTCCAACAGCCTAGCTCCCATAGTTTGCGAGATCTCAGCGTTCATCCGGACGGACAGACAGACGGAGAGACGGACAGACGGACAGACGGACATGGCTAGATCGACTAGGCTAGTGATCCTGATCAAGAATATATATACTTTGTGGGGTCGGAAACGCTTCCTTCTGCCTGTTACATACTTTCCGACGAATCTAGTATACCCTTTTACTCTACGAGTAACGGGTATAAAAAGTAAATTATAAAATATTAGAGATAGTGGGATATCTCAATGTCAGGACGGCCGAGTTGTATCAGGCTGGCTTATATATGTTGTAACAAGCGTGCTAGTTTATATGCAATACACTAGTTCTAAGTATTATGTTGTTATGCTCAAAGTTAAATGAACAGGGGAGATTATATGAATCTGCTCTGGTCACACTATTCGAACCTAAAAACGGGGGTTGAAAAGAGAGTTGCCTGCGAGCAGCGAGTTAGTTCTAACCGAGAGTGCGAATAAAGAAGACGTGAGACTACAAACCGTTTGTGAACTTAATCCTGATACAGAAAGTGTGGAAAAAATACCATCTTCGTATTTTTCTATACGCAAAAGATTGTTCAACACCGAAGGGCTGGTCACACTGAAAGTGGCTTGTCTTCTCTCTCTTTGACTTTGGCTTTAGAACGGACAAGTTGTGGTATAAAAGAAGCGTCTATTAAACAGAAAAACTTTGAACTAAAAACTAAAATCGCGTACTAAATTAATAAAGGAATCGGGAGAAGACCTTTATTTCCAACAGGTTATGGGCCCAGTGTTTCGCTAAACTCAAATTAAAATAACAATTAAATAAATTGCGAATTTCTGAGAATTTCTGAGAACCCGTGTGTGTATGAGCACATTGACAAACAGGAGGAAGCACGTTTCAACAAACGAACCATCCAGAACGGTAACAAAGTTATAAAAACACAAACGGTAAAAAGTATTGTAATAAAATAAAAGATTGTATAAAATATTTTGTTCCTTTTCTTGCTAAAAATTTTAACAGCCAACCAAGTGCATACATGTTGAAGTTGCAAGTATGAGTGAATGCATGTACTTATGTATGTGTATGTGAAGCCGCGTGTTTTTTTTTCTATTTCACCATATTGGCTAAGTGGATCTCACGTTTACTTATATGTGTGTGTGTGTACATGTAGGCACTTGGTACAGTATTTGCTTAACATTGATTCCTTTTTCTTCTCTCTTTTCTTCTTCTCGAATATACGATAGTTACATTGAAATTAGAGCAAGAATAAATATGAATAAGGAGAATAAGTTTAAGAATATTTCACCTTTTCGTGGTGAAAAATATTCAGTGTGGAAATTTCGTGTGAAGTCTCTTTTAGCTGAAAATGATGTTTTATTTGTAATCGAAAAAGAAAAACCCCAAGAAATAGATGAGAAATGGACAAAGGCAGAAAGATCAGCAAAAAACATTATAATAGAATTTCTAGGCGTCTCTTTTCTTTCATTTGCCGATAATAATTCGACTGCAAAAGAGATTTTTGAAAAATTAGATTCGATCTATGAGCGAAAAAGTTTGGCAACGCAACTTTCTGTGCGTAAGCAATTATTGACATTCAAATTAAATGGCGACACACCTCTCATTATTCATTTCAATAAATTTGATAAATTAATCTGCGAATTAATTATTTATACAACTTACCCAAATAGAAATCAAAACTATAGTTTTTGGCATGAAAGATTAGGACATATTAGCAAGGGAAAGTTTTAGAAATTGTGCGAAATAATATGTTTGAAGATGTAGAACTTGTAAAAGATATTAAATTTAATAATGAATTATGCGAAGCTTGCATAAATGGTAAGCAAGCTAGACTTCCATTTGAGAAAATTAAGAATAAAGAATATATTAAGAGGCCTTTATTTATAATTCATTCAGATGTTTGTGGTCCGATAACTCCTTCTAGTATTGATGGAAGAAACTATTATGTAATCTTTGTCGATCAGTATACACATTACTGTGTAACTTATTTGATGACCTATAAGTCTAAGGTATTTAATTTCTTCAAGGACTTCATCGCAAAGAGTGAAGCTTATTTCAATTTAAAGGTTGTGAATCTATACATCGATAATGGCAGAGAATATTTGTCAAATGAGGTGAAGACTTATTGTAGTGAAAAAGACATAAGTTACCGTTTGACGGTTCCACATACACCGCAATTAAATGGAGTCTCTGAACGTATGATCAGATCCATAACTGAAAAGGCTAGAGCAATGATTAGTGGATCTAAATTAAATAAAAGTTTTTGGAGCGAAGCCGTTTTAACGGCTACATATTTAGTTAACAGAGATCCAAGTAGAGCGTTTCAGGATAAGAAAACTCCATTTGAAATGTGGCACAACAGAAAGCCTAAATTGAAATATTTAAAGATATTTGGTTCAACCGTATATGTGCATGATAAAATGCGGAAAAGAAAATTTTATGACAAATCATTCAAATGTATAGTGGTTGGCTACGAACAGAATGGCTATAAGTTGTGGGACATAAATTCAAAGAGGTTTTTGGTAGCGTAGTTGTTGATGAAATGAATATGGAGAATACTAGAACTGTGGCAAATGACTCAGAGTTTCAGAATGAAAGTATGGAACTGGTAGAAAGTATTCAGAATGATAGTATGAACAATCTACAATTGTCGACTGAAATGAATTCAGGAGCAGATGAGTCGAATATCCCGAATGAGAGTACGGATGGAAAATCGGATCTTTTTAAGTCAGATAAACAGCCTAGTGAGACAGCAACTTGTGAAAATGCCGATCCAATCATTGGTGAAGAATTGCCTAGTATGCAATTAAAAGTAGATGAAATTGAAGTCAGAAGAAGTGAAAGATTAAAAGACATGCCAAAAACGTCTTATCGGTTCTTAAACAATTGCTTAATGAATGCTCACGCCTTTTGTGATGATATCCCAAATAGCTACAATGATATTAAAAATAGAACAGACAGAATTAAGTGGAAAGAAGCCGTAAAAGAACAATTAGATTCGCATTTATATAATAAAACTTGGACTTTAGTTGATCAGCCTCTACATAAAAATATTGTTGATTGCAAGTGGGTGTATTCTATAAAAACTAATGAGCATGGCAAGCAATTCAAATATAAGGCCAGATTGGTAGCTCGGGATTTACTCAAGAGTATCTTTTAGATAATGATGAGACTTTAGCTCCAGTTGCAAGAATATCTAGTTTTCGATTCATTTTATCCATGGCAAACCAATTTAATTTAAAAGTTCACCATATGGATGTTAAGACGGCATTCCTAAATGGTATTTTGAAAGAGGAAATCTTTATGAAGATTCCGGAGGGCTGACCATATGAGGATGGTAAATTCTGTAAATTGAACAAGTCTATTTATGGGGTAACTCAAGCGGCACGATGTTGGTTCGAAACATTTGAAAATGTTTTAAAGAGCATCGGTTTTATTAATTCGGCAGTGGATAGATGTATCTATCTACTAGACCAAGGGGATATCTTAAAAAATATCTATGTGCTTTTATACGTAGATGATCTTGTAATTGCAACAAAGAGCATTGACACAATGAAAAATCTTAAAACATTCCTAATGAGTAAATTCAGGATGACAGATTTATGTGAAATCAGACACTTTATTGGAATAAAAGTAGAAAGAAAAGATGGTTATTTATATCTTAGTCAATCAGCATACATTAACAGTATTTAAAAAAAATTTAATATGGACGAATGTCATGCAGTCAGTACACCACTTCCAACCAAGCTAAATTATGAAGCTTTAAACTCATACGAAGAATGTAATGCGCCGTGCCGAAATCTGATTGGGTGTTTGATGTATCTAATGTTTTGTACGCGTCCTGATCTAAGTACAGCAAAAAGTATACTTAGTAGATATACAAACAAAAACAATTCAGAATTATGGCAAAGTTTAAAAAGAGTCTTGAGATATTTAAAGGGTACTGTGGATCTGAAATTAACTTTTATCAAAAATGAAAATTCTAGCGACACAATTATTGGGTATGTTGACTCTGACTGGGCAGAAAGTGAATCTGACAGAAAGAGTACAACAGGTTTTATATTTAAAATGTTTGACTCTAATGTGATCTGCTGGAATACGAGGAAGCAAAATTCAGTGGCTGCTTCTTCGACTGAAGCGGAATATATGGGTTTATTTGAAGCAGTAAGGGAAGCTTTATGGTTAAAATCGTTAGTCTCTAGTATACAATTTGAATTAAATAAACCAATCAAAATATTAGAAGATAACCAAGGCTGCAAAAGCATAGCTAATAATCCTACATGCCACATACGATCCAAACACATTGATATAAAGTACCATTTCTCAAGAGAGCAAATTGAAAATAAATTAATTATCTTAGAGTATATTCCCACAGAACACCATGTTGCTGATGTCCTCACGAAGCCGTTGCCCGCTGCAAGATTCTTGACACTAAGAAACGAGATGGGTCTTAAGAACTAAAACTCTATACTATACACTATAAACCAAAAAAAAAAAAAAGGTAACTATTGAAACTGATATTTAATTTAGAACTTAACTTAAAGAAAAAGATGAACTGATAATTTAATTTAACTAAAATTGTGAATTTTAGTGTATTTATTAGCTAGAAGCTAAGAAACATTTAATTTGTCAAATGAAATTTGAATTTTTTTTGTTATTAACGAATTATTTGATTAAGGTTTTACTGGGTTTCCCTTAATCCTAGAACTAGTTTGATTTGATCTTAACAAAACTATTTCTAGATGAATATGGATCATTATTATTGTTCCCAGAAAACACAACTGTCCAAATAAGAATATTATTGTAATACTAATTTAATTTTAAATTGTTCAACATATCTTTTGAGGAGGTGTGTGGAAAAAATACCATCTTCGCTTTTTTCTATACGCAAAAGATTGTTCAACAACGAAGGACTGGTCACACTGAAAGTGGCTTGTCTTCTCTCTCTTTGACTTTGGCTTTAGAACGGACAAGTTGTGGTATAAAAGAAGCGTCTATTGAACAGAAAAACTTTGAACTAAAAACTAAAATTGCGTACTAAATTAATTAAGGAATCGGGAGAAGGACTTTATTTCCAACAGAAAGGAATTTCGAATTACTATGGACGCTTATTAAACACGATTTGCCTAATTACCACCATTTAAAAATTATGGTCCAAAGTTGTTTTTGTTTAGACTTTTTGTAGCCTTTTACTATGTACGCCTTTTAAGCACGATTATTCTAAATACCACCGTTTTAAAGTTATGACTTAAAGCTTTTGTTATTTAGATTTTTTTAGCCTTTCTCCTGATTTTTCAAAAACCATTGCATTGAAATTGAATTGAAACATTAGTTCTACCACTTTTGGAAAAACTATGTGGGATTGGTCTGGCAACCTAGAGCAGCTGGTGGTAAAGAAGAAATGAAGAACAAAACGACGCGGCAGGCCTGGCAAACTAAAAGACGAAAAAAGCAGAAAGAATTCGCGAGACGAACGGAGAAGACGTGAAATACGACGCATTGGGTGGAAAGAGAAGACAAACATAATAAAACCAATTTATAATACAAAAACTCTGATGAAGAATAAAAACGTTTTATTTCCCAATTTGAGTGGACTGTATTTCAATGATTAAATTTGTCACATTTCTTAACACTAAGTCCTAAAAAATCTCTAAAGTGTGACGCAGCACCAAAATACATTAAAAAGGCGAAAGTTAGTATTTCATATACCAAAGAGAATAAGATTCAAAATTAAATAACGGCTGCAATGCGTTCATCAACATCCCGGGCCGCCCTGAAACAATGTTTCAGAATTAGGCAGTACAGCTAACTTGGTGATGGGTCGGGTCATCTCTCCAGTAGACGTCTTAAGTTTTACAGCGCTTACAAGTCCATCTGGTCCAGGATGAGCTTCCACTACACGGGCTAGTATCCAAGCTGCTGGAGGGAGATTTGAGTCCTTGACGAGGACTATATTGTCTACTGCGATGTTGCGTTCCTTGTTGCTCCACTTTTGACGTTGCTGTAGGGAAGTCAAATACTCTTGGTGCCAGCGTTCCCAAAACCCTTGATACATCGATTGCAAGTGCTGCCAATAGTCCAGACGATTGATCGGTAGATTAGTCAGATCTCCCTCTGGAACAGTTGTAAATGAGCGTCCAATTAAAAAGTGGGCCGGAGACAAGTAGGTTAGGTCAGTGTCAGGTGTGTGCACTGATCTGAGCGATCAGAGTTTGCATTTGTTCAAATGTTAGAACAGTTTTTCCCACAACTCGACGCAGATGCAATTTAACACTGATGACTCCCACTTTCCTCCCCAATGTGGCGAATGGGGAGGGATAAAACTCCATTTGATTCCATCATCGGCCAGCGATTGTGCTAGATTGCGTTGATGCTCCTGCGAAGAGAAAAGTTGCTGCATCTCATCTAATGCCCGTTTGGCACTAACAAAATTCGTCCCGTTGTCGCTGAAGATTTGTGAGCATTTTCCTCGAAGGGACATGAAACGCCGAAGACATGCCAGGAATGTGTCTGTGCTAAGATCGGTGGCCAGTTCCAAATGTATGGCTGATGTTACAAGGCAAACAAAGAGGCATATGTAGCCCTTAGTTTTTCGGGCTTTTTCCTTTCCTTCAGTATAAATGGACCAGCATAGCCACAGCCTGAGTGCTGGAAGGGTAAAGCTTCTGTTATACGGATGCCTGGTAGATCGGCCATGAATTGGAGCTCCGTGAGTTTACGTTGGTTTACGTTATCAGGTTGCGCGCACCAACACCACGAACAATTACAAAAAGTGCAGAAACTCCTGGATGAAGATTTGTCGTATGCTCGTGTTCCAAAATCATTTTTGTGATGCGGTTCGACTTCGGAAGCAGTATAGGGTGTTTTACATCAGCTGGTAATTGTGAGTTGTCCAGTCGTCCACCAACTCGAAGAAGGCCATCCTTGCAGATAATCGGCGAGAGCTTCACCAACTGGGAGCGGCTGTGAAGTGGCTCGTTTTCCGTCAGTAGTTTGCGGTCTTCTATGAAACATTTCTGAGCCTCCTGCAGGCAAAGAATGCGAGCAGCCTGAATCTCCTCAAAGGTGAGCATCTTTCCATTTGCCAGCGTTGCAGATTTAGTGGCCTTGGTCTTTTGGATGAAGCGAAGGGCGTAAGCTACAACGCGTACCAGCTTTGTCCAGGACGAGACGCGTTGAGTCAAAGCTTCGATTGGTGACAATGAGGAGGTTTCCTGTGCGGTTAATGCGGTGGTCTTCACTTCCTCTTTTCCATGGTTTTCTAAAAGGGAAGAACAGAACTTTTTAGAGGTCAACTTTACCGCAAGCATTTCTGGATCTTGCAGCCATGAAGGTCCCATCCACCATAAGTCAAAATGGAGAAGGTCTGAAGCAAGCATTCCTCGTGTGGCGCAGTCCGCCGGATTCTCCTTTGTGTTTACATGATGCCATGCATTGCGCGGTAAGGCTTCGAGTATTTCTGAGGTTCTATTGGCTACAAATGTTTTAAGCTTCGTTGGAGGATGTGAAAGCCAGGCCAAGACTATGGTTGAGTCGCACCATGCATGTACTTCAATGTCGTTGTGTTGTAGTGCAGCCTTGACTGATAAGAACAGTCGGCTTAGTAGCAAAGCGCCACACAGTTCGAGACGCGGTAGAGACTGCTGCTTCAGCGGAGCAACTCTGGTTTTTCCTGCTATGAGTGAAACAGATACGGTGCCATCTGCTCGCATCACTCTGCTATAGATGACTGCGGAATATGCCTTGATGGAGGCATCTGAAAATCCATGCAGTTATATGTGATCTTCATTGTTTTGGACAAACTGTGGCAGGCGTAGGTCACGAAGGATGTGTAGGTCGTCACGGCATTTATTCCACCAGTCCGCAATTTTCGGAGGAAACTCCGTGTCCCAGCCGAGATCGAGTAGCCACAATTCTTGGAACAGAATCTTAAACTGCACTACCACTGGTGACAGAATACACAGCGGGTCAAAGATGCGTGCCACATCTGACAGCACTTGGCGTTTGGTGTTGTGCGGATTTGTTGTGAGGCAAACCTTGTAAGATAACATATCCTCTTCTGGATCCCAATGAACGCCAAGAACCTTTGCTGTAGAATTGGATCCTTTGCCTTGTACTCCGGTTGTAGCGAGAGATCTGTCAGCGACAAGTGATTTTGGTTGATTTTTGATTGGAAACCCATTTACCAAGTTCCATGCCTGCACATTTCATCAACTGGATCAACTCATTTTGATTGCGAATGAGCTCATCCTCGGTATGTGCTCCGGTCAGTACGTCGTCCACATAAAACTGCTCCTTCAAGATTTTTGCAGCGGTAGGAAAATCGTGTTGATGGTCGTGGGCTAACTGATCCAGGACCCTCACTGCCAAAAATGGTGCGCAGGATGTGCCGTATGTTACCGTGGATAGTTCATAGTGTTTAATAGGAGTCGTTTCATCTTCTCTCCAAACTATACGCTGATAGCCACAATGGTTGGCAGCCACCCAGATTTGTCGATACATTTTGACAATATCTGCTGAGACGACGAACTTGAACATTCTGAAACGCATGCAAATCGAGAAAAGGTTTCGTAGAATGCTGGGTCCAATGTGCAGAGCTTCGTTTAAGGACCGTCCATATGTGTCCTTGAATGGGCCGTCAAATACGACGCGTAATTTTTGGGTAATTACAGGATGATGTGGCAAGTAAAAGCTCGGCTTTTTGTCAATGTCTTCTGCCGATAGTTCTCGCATGTGGCCCAATTGAAGATACTCACGCATAAATTGCACGTACTGTGAATGCAGAATGGGGTCTTTCTTTAGGCGGCGCTCTACACACCTGAATCTTGTTAGCGCTCCCTGTAAAGTATCCGAAAACTGTTCCATGGAGGTTTTGAACGGAAGTTCGACGATGTAACGCCCCTTAGAGTCCCGAGTGTGCGTCTTCACAAAGTGCTGCTCAACTTCATCGTCCTCCGGTTTCCCATGGAATTCCTGGTTGACATCCTCCAGCTCCCAAAAGCGTCTTAGCGATTCGTAAATGTCAATAGCCGTGTGCATTGTTGTTGTAGGTGAACAGTCGGTAGTAACGATAGATGTGATGACCCATTCAAATATGGTCGAAATGGCGATCCACTTGCGACGGGTTTCCGCGTCGATCTTGGCTAGGATGAAGTGTATAATCCAGCAGTCCCTATTAGTTTGCCCTGCTGCATCCAGGCCGCGTACAATTTCGGTGGCTCCGTCCGTCACCTTTCGCAGAACCGTTACATCTGCTCTGGCGGTCGAAGGTAAGTTAATAAATGTCTCCAGCAGAGTGTTAACAATGTGACGTTGTCTATTGTACCGATCAATTAGGCAAGTCCAAGCAGCCTCGTAAGCTGCATCCGTTATTGGCATATGTCGAATCAAGTCAGCTGCTTCGCCAGTGATGTACGTTTTCAAGTAGTGCAACTTTTGTATTGCTGTCAAATGCTGCTTGCTATGGATCGTACTCTCGAAGATGTTTTTAAAGGCTGGCCACTCCTTGTAGTCGCCAGTGAACAGCTTGATATGGATTTTTGGCAGTTCATTATGCATTACATTTGCTGCCGAGGTTGCCCTTAAAAGCATTGCTTGGTGCTCAGCGAAACGCTCGTTGAGCTGCTGCTGTTGTTCCAGAAAACGAACTAGGTTTTCGTTTCCCACTCCTGATGCCATTGGTGCGGCCGCATCAGGGTTGCCAGAGTGTCTGAAGTTGTTGCCTTCTCTTTCATTCTCCTGAGCTTCTTCACAGGTGCGTATGAGGTTGCGAAATAATGTGCTTGCTTGTAAGTACTTGTCCTCGTACCTTTCGTTGTCGATGGCTGGATCGACGTACCCTTCCTCTTCGTCAAAAAGGACCATTTGGTCGCTGATGGACTCGAATTCTTTCCAGATGATGTTGAGCCTTTCCAATGAAACTTGTATTTCATCCATTTTGATCCCGCACGTGGATCTTGAGACGCCGTTAGCAAACGCGTAATGCTTGCCTTCGCACGACTTCTAGCTGCCTTCAAAATGATTTCAATGATTAAATTTGTCACATTTCTTGTATGTCCGATGCTTTCCGTTGTAGTCTTAACACTAAGTCCTAAAAAATCTCTAAAGTGTGACGCAGCACCAAAATACATTAAAAAGGCGAAAGTTAGTATTTCATATACCAAAGAGAATAAGATTCAAAATGAAATAACGGCTGCAATGCGTTCATCAACAAACTCATTTTAATTAACCTATAATAAATTTAATAAATGTAATAAAATAAGTGGGATCGCGTTCAGGTTATTTGGAAAGTAATTTCACAACCCAGTCCCACATAACTTGGGGGCTCAACCAATAAAACCGAATAGTGTGAGAAAGAAAGTGAAAGAAAGAGCGGAAAAATTCATCAGCAAAACAGTTCACTCCGCAAAACTTAAAATTCAGAAATTTTGTCGATCCGGATAACACAAAAAAAAAACGCAGCATGCGAATACATACATATGTAATTTCGAATATCCGGGAGTGTACGTGAGAGTGTAAGATGCCGAAATTGAGGATTTTGAAGGTATTAGCGCAATGCTTCGTGACGAAAAGAAGCAAAATATTCTCCTTTTGCACAAGTTCGTTTTTGAAGAAGAGGGAGATAGAAACAATAGAAAACGATTGCGCGAGTTTCAAGGCTACGAATATAACGAATCAAACAGTCTTTATTCCAAAAAAGTAAACTATGTCGGTGACCATTTGTTTGATATGGATCCGGCCATAGTTTGTAACGTGCTCAAACTCCCCCATAACAAAGACGACCTAACAAAACACATATTTTACAACTTGAAAAAGATTCCTTGCTGAAGGACGCGGATTTTAATGAAAACGATAAGGACGAAAGCGAAGGTGATGAATCTGACGACGAAAGCGACGGGAATAAAGCAGACGCCATAAGCATTCCAAGCAGCAACGGTGCCAAAAACGACCGCGAAACGGCAAGCAGTTTGTCAGAAATACCGAGGTTCTTTTTAAACTTTCGTGACATAGAAGACTCAGTCCGAGCATTCAGTGGCGAAGACAATTTGTCGGTCGAAGTGTGGGTCAAGGAATTTGAGGACATGGCTACTATAATGTCTTGGAACGATTTACAAAAATTCATTTTTGCCAAGCGATCGCTACAAGGCCTTGCAAAAATGTTTGCGAATAGTGAGCGCGAATTAACGAGTTGGGTAAAACTAAAGCAAGCCTTATTAGCCGAGTTCAAAACCGCGACAAACAGTGCTCAATTACACAAATTAATGGCTGACAGAAAAATGAGAAAAGGTGAAAATCTGCAGGAGGATTTTTTTACAAATGAAAGAACTAGCTCTTGAGGAAATATAGAAAGCAGTTCCTTAATCCAATATGTAATCGATGGAATTGACGATACCTGTGCTAATAAACTTGTACTCTATAACGCAAAAAGTCTGATCGAGTTTAAGGACAAACTAAAATGCTACAAAGTAATCCGCGGAAAATCAAAAAGTGAGAATAAAAACCAAGTCATGTATTCAAAGGCGAACCATTCGGAGGCAAAAAGTGATTATAAAAACCAAGCAGTGCCTAACAGAAATGCTAGCAGGGACCTGAAATGTTACAATTGCGGGGCAAAAGGTCACACATCCGCGAATTGCGAAAACAAAACAAAAGGAAGAAAGTGTTTTCAGTGTAACAATTTCGGGCACATCGCAAAAGAATGCCCAGAAAAGGGTTTATGTGAAAAAGTGGAAGCAACCAACATGTGTAAGGTGTCATCTGCTCACGCGTTTATGTGCATAACAGTGGAGGCGAATAACATTAAATTCACCGTTCTAATCGACACCGGAAGCAAAAACAATTTGGTTACCGATACCACGTTTAAAAATCTTAACAAGCCAAAGCTAAGTGAGTGTAATATCTATCTCATCGGGTTCGGAAAATCAGACCAAAACAAGATCAAACCGTCGGGCTCCTTTCAACATAAAATAACAATTGATGGTGAACATTTCGCAACAAAGTTTCTGGTGGTGGAGTCGCAATTCCTGGACAAGGAATGGTTCTTGGTGAAGAATTTTGCAAACAAGCTCAATTGACAATATCCAGTGAGGGCGTGAAAGTAACCAAACCTACCAGTGACGAGGCAGATATCAGTTCGATTTATGAAATTGATACTGAAGATTGCAACCAAATAGTAACAGACATCGAACCAGGAGCAAGCGCGAAAGCTAAAGAGGTAGTACACAATGTTGTCCAAAACTATCAAGCGGTAAGCACAAAATCCACAAACATTCAAATCCAATGATACATTCACGACCTCACAGATTTTCGAATTCTGAGCGATGCATCATAGATAAACAAAGCGAACAGTGGCTGAAAGACGGTGTAATTGAAACCTCAGAGTCAGAATACAGCAGCCCAGTCGTACTTGTTAACAAACGTGACGGATCTCATCGCTTATGCATCGATTACAGACGAATCAACAAAGTCATTATCAGAGACCATTTTACACTTCCTTTGATCGAGGATCAACTTGACAGATTGCAGGACGCGCGTATTTTTAGCTCGATAGAAGAAGGGAGCCGAAAGTATACGTCTTTCGTCACACACAATGGACAATTCCAGTTTCTTCGGGTTCCTTTCGGGCTTTCCAATTCGCCGAGCGTATTTCAGCGACATGTAAATGCTATCTTCAGAGACCTGACTTGTAAAGGTGTAGCCATACCATACGTCGACGACATAATAATATACATAATGTCATCCGGTATATTACATGAGCAAAAAAACGACCGATGCTGAAAGGAAGTTCACAAGCTACGAGCTCGAAATCTTAGCTATAGTGGAAGCCTTTAAAAAGTTCAGGGTCTACTTACTGGGTTTGCGGTTTCGACTCGTAACAGATTGTAATGCTCTAGCCAAAACCGTAGAAAAGAAAGACTTGTGCTCACGAATAGCCCGCTGGATCCTCCAGTTGCAAGAGTTCGAATACGTCGTCAAACTCCGAGGTGGCACACGAATTCGCCACGCTGACGCCCTGAGCCTGAGGCTTCATTGCATAGTAGAATCAAAAACATTCAGGCTCAAGACGACCAACTAAAAGCTATCATAGACTTTCTGACAAATAAGGCAACCCATAACAATTACTTCTTCAAATCGAGGCTCCTACACAAAGTAGTTGACGACTGTGAACTTATAGTTCATGAGGCACATGAGCATGGTCACTTCTCCGTCAAGAAATGTAAAGAGATTATTGGAAAAGAATTCTACATACCAAAGCTGGAGGAGAAAATTCTGAAGTCTATAAGCTGCTGCATACCTTTTATTGTCAGCAACCGTAAGCAAGGAAAGCAAGAGGGCGAACTTCATCCACTCAGCAAAGACGAAAAGCCGCTGCCGACGTATCACATCGATTTTCTTGGCCCTTTGGAATCTACTCACAAACAGTATAGGCACATACTAGCAGTAATCGATAGTTGCACCAAATTTTGTTGGCTCTATCCGACCAAGACGAACTCTACCAAAGATGCTGTATCGAGACTTAACGAGCAAAGCAAAATCTTCGGCAATCCTAGTCACATCATTTCTGATAGAGGATCTGCGTTCACGTCAGAAGACTTTCAACTGTACTGCAACCGCGAAGGTATTAAGCATCATCTTATCACAACGGGCCTTCCACGGGCCAACGGTCAGGTCGAGAGGCTTAATACAACGATAATTGCTGTTCTTTCAAAACTCTCAATAGATGATCCACGACAATGGTTTAAGTTTGTCAGCAGCGTACAACAGGTCATCAGCTCAACATTTTGCAGAAGCACGAAAACAACGCCTTTTGAGTTACTGACGGGAACCAAGATGCGTCTAAAAGCCGATACACAGATCCAGCAAATGTTAGAAGCAGAAATGATTCGGCTCTTCAACGACGATCGGGATGAACTTCGAAAACAAGGCAAGCAACAAATTCTTAAAGTCCAGGAGGAAAATAAAAGAAGATACTACGACGAAGTCCAGCTTCAAAGTACAGAGTCGGCGACTTAGTTGCTATTAAAAGGACTCAGCTTGGTCCAGGCCTAAAGTTAAAGGCTAAGTATCTCGGCCCATACCGTATTGTAAGGGTGAAATTGAATGATACCTATGACGTAACCAAAGACTCAGTGTTTAGCGAAGGCCCAAGGCAGACGAGCACTTGCGCTGAGTATCTAAGGCCGTGGATTCCTTATGACGACGAAGAAGACGACGCATTCGAGGAGAATGCAGTGTAGGATGGCCGATTTGTGGGATTGGTCTGGCAACCTAGAGCAGCTGGTGGTAAGGAAGAAATGAAGAACAAAACGACGTGGCAGGCCTGCCAAACTAAAAGACGAAAAAAGCAGAAAGAATTCGCGAGACGAACGGAGAAGACGTGAAACACGACGCATTTGGTGAAAAGAGAAGACAAACATAAAAAGACGCAGACTAATCAGTTTAATCAAACCAATTTATAATACAAAAACTCATTTTAATTAACTTATAATAAATTTAATAAATATAATAAAACAAGAGGGATCGTGTTCAGGTTATTTGGAAAGTAGTTTCACAACCCAGTCCCACATATATCAATAGCTAGATTTTGTATATCCGTAACTTGTGAAGTACTGAAGCTACAGGCTTGGGCTATACGTCGTTAGAAAGGAATTTCGAATTACTATGGACGCTTATTAAAAACGATTTGTCTAAATACCACCGTTTAAAAATTATGGTCCAAAGTGTTTTTTAATTAGATTTTTTTTTAGCCTTCTTCTATGTACGCCTTTTAAACACGCTTTGTTTAAATACCACCGTTTAAAAATTATGGTTTAAAGTATTTTTATACCCGTTACTCGTAGAGTAAAAGGGTATACTAGATTCGTCGGAAAGTATGTAACAGGCAGAAGGGAGCGTTTCCGACCCCAAAAAGTATATATATTCTTGATCAGGATCACTAGCCGAGTCGATCTAGCCATGTCCGTCTTTCCGTCTGTCCGTCTGTCCGTATGAACGCTGAGATCTCGCAAACTATGAGAGTTACAATACTGGGATTAGGCACGCAGATTCCTGAGATTCCTGCGCAGCGCAAGTTTGTTTCAGTAGAGTGCCACGCCCACTCTAACGCCCACAAACCGCCCAAAACTGTGGCTCCTACATTTTTGATGGTAGATAGAAAATTTTAACTGAAATGTATAAGTATTGTCAGTACCTATCGATTGACCCAAAAAAAATTTTGCTACGCCCACTCTAACGCCCACAAACCTCCCAAGAAGAGCCAGAAAATGCGAAATGACACTAGAGCCAGAAAACGACATACATGCATATGTATATATGCATGTGTGTGGATGTAAAAAATTGCAACCTAATATCCGCGCAAACACAATTCTTTCAAACAAAGCTATTCAACCTTTTTTTTATTTAGATTTTTTTAGCCGTTCTCCTTATTTTTCAAACACCATTACATTGATTTCAAATTAAATTTTAAGGTGCATAGCCCTTGAGATTTGTCAACTTTTTGTATACGAAACATTCTTTTACAAAAACCCCTTTCAAAGTTATTAATCAACAAAAATGACCACATTTACCAGTACAGCGCATCCTACACTGCCTGAGCATTGACCTTTTTTGTGCGAATCCAAAATCTATTTGAAGGTCCTGGAAGTTTAAGATAATGTTAAACAGCTTAATATAAGAAACATTAGTTCTACCACTTTTGGAAAAACTAGGCGACAAAACAGATATAAATAGCTACATTTTGTATACCCGTAACTTGTGAAGTACTGAAGCTACGGGCTTGTTCTATGCGTCGTTAAAAATGTATTTCGAATTACTATGGACGCTTGTTAAATACGATTTGTCTAAATACCACCGTTTAAAATTTATGATCCAAAGTTTTTTTGTTTAGATTATTTTGTAGCCTTTTAGTTGTGAAGTACTGAAGCTACGGGCTTGTGCTATACGTCGTTAGAAAGGTATTTCGAGTTTTTATGGACGCTTGTTAAATACGATTTGTCTAAATACCACCGTTTAAAATTTATGATCCAAAGTTTTTTGTTTATTTAGATTTTTTTTAGCCTTTTACTATGTACGGCTTTTAAACACGATTTGTCTAAATACCGCCGTTTACAAATTATGGTTTAAAGTTTTTTTATTTAGATTTTTTTGGGCCTTTCTCCTGATTTTTAAAAACCATTAAATTGATTTCAAATTAAATTTTAAGGTGTATAGCCCTTGAGGTTTCTCAACTTTTGGTATATGACACATTCGTGTACAAAAACCCGTTTCAAAGTTATTAATCAACAAAAACTACCACTTTTATCAGTTCACAGCATCCTACACTGCCTGAGCATTGATCTTTTTGCGCGAATCCAAAATCTATTTGAAGGTCCTGGAAATTTAAGATAATGTTAAACAGCTTAATATAAGAAACATTAGTTCTACCACTTTTGGAAAAACTAGCTAGTTTGCCGAGGAAAGAGATTTATAAAGCTAGAATTTGTACACCCGTAACTTGTGAAGTACTGAAACTACAGGCTTGTGCTATACGTCGTTAGAAAAGTATTTCGAAATACTATGTACGCTTTTCTAACACGTTTTGTCTAAACACCACCGTTTAAAAATTATTATATAAAATTAAATGATTTTAATGGTCTTTGAAGTCATAAAAATGTCACTATCATACCTATAAAGAGTAAAATTAATTGCCCCCATCGCCCCCACATCCCCATGTGACAATATTGATCAAGTATCCTTCCCCTCATTATGTGCAATTAATAGTCAGGTGAGAAAGGTGCACGTGAAAAAGGTCGCACACCCATAGTATCCAGAGGTTGATATCTCAGAGGTGATTGCCCCCATCGCCCCCACATCCCCATGTGACAATATTGATCATGTACCCTTCCCCTCATTATGTGCAATTAATAGTCAGGTGAGAAAGGCGCACGTGAGAAAGGTCGCACATCCATAGTATCCAAAGGTTGTTATGTTAGAGGAACATATCCGATCATGTTGGTGTTATCACAGGTGTTGCTGTGCACGTGTGAAAGGTCGCACACCCAAAGTATTCAAAGATGGTTGTCTTAGGAGAATATGCCCGATCATGTTGGGGAATAATGTTTCCTATGATTGTAAAACTAATTTAGAAATCAAAAGAATCCCAATTAAATAAATCTCACAAGTTAATAATTCTCAGATGTTAAATATTTTCAAATACACATTTTTGTTTCCGCCCCAGAACGTTTAACTGGTACATTGTCTAAGATTCTCTCCTTTCCACAAATGGGTCATAAACATGTCATAAAAAGGGATCCAAGCAAGAGCTACCCAAACGCGCACCTGTCAATTACCTGAGCGCACGCTCACTGACAAGATTATGGGCCTCACGCCCATGACCTCACGCTGACTGCTAGCTCTAATACGTTCCCATAATAGGGGCTAAAATCACGACCGCGCAACAACTCGCAAGTAGCCGACATATCTCAGTCAAGGAAATATTTTCCATTTTCCGTACCTGTAATTTTAACTCGAAGTGAAAAGTCAGAAGTTTATTTTGTACATTTGATATATATAGAAATTAATTTTCTGCTTTGATTCCAGCGACTTGCATAGAAGAAGCAGGCGCACGTTTCCGACGTCATTTCTGGATTACAAAATGTAAAGTGTTCGCCATAATTCATAGTTTTTGTGTTTAGAAGGTATTGAAAATGCTGACCAATCATCTGTCCTTTAAATTGTTCAATAAATTGGTCAATTTCCCCATGAAATTTCATTTTGTTAATTTTATTTTCTTGTAGGTCTTTACACATCTAGTCTCAACTTCAAAATTATGTATCCAATTATTCTATTGCTTTGGAGCTACTTTTAAAAAATGTCAAAATAATGTATGCAATGTTGAGAGCACAAACCCCGCCCTTAAGGTGTGTTTCACAATAGGAAAACCGGTTTCCTTTAAACCTTTTAAATGACGGACAGCCCATTTCCTCGATACTAATGAGCTGATACTCCCAAAAAACGTCTGTAGAAATCGTTTCTTTTCCACACCTTTACAAATAATTTGTTTTCCGCTTGTAATTGTCCTTAGATACTTTCGAGTTTATGCAAAACTGTTTTCTTTGCAAAAAAATTTTGTGATGTGTGTTCGTTAACCAAATTGCAGTCTTTCAAGATTTTGTATTTAGCAAAGTAAAATCATATGGTGGCTCTATTAAAAAACTATTATTCAAGTTTTGATCTTTTTCGAATACAATTCCAATTTCCTTTAGAATAAAATTATTATTATTATCAAAGAAACCTTGAACATCAATCGAAACAGTATCTTTCAACATTTTTCTAATGTTAAATAACTCGTTGTACTAGTTTTATTATATTCAACTAAACGGTCATGTGTGAGGAGACAGTAAGCTTGGGTATTTTCATGACTTGGAGTCTTCAATTCTATTGAAGTTCTCTCATCAATAGGGCCAGTATTCACTGATTCGTTTTGAAATAAAAGATCAACCACAATAATAGGGGCCTTAAATTTAAATTTATTTGGGGTCAAAAATGTTTGTGATTTACGATTACTACAAATCAATTTCTCAACAATTTCTCATTCCAGCTTTGTTGACTCCCATACCCCTATTTGGGCTTAACATATGAATACCAACTCCGGAATGCGATTGGTAGGCTTACACCACTTTTAATAATATCATACATCTTAATATTTGCAAAATCGGTTGGAGTTACATGGAAAATTTTCCAGGCTATATTCGTCATTTTCAGTTTAAAAGTTTGTTCATTTCTGCTTTGTTCTAGCACATCGCCAAGATTCTTAGTTAGCATCAACAATAGTTCATGTTTACATTTTAACAAGTCTCAACAAAATTTTAATGGTACAGAAAAGTTAAAGTGGACTCACGTAGAAATGTCGTCTCCAGAAATTAATAGATTTTGACTTTGAAGATTATCCAGAGATATAAAATATTTTAGGGTAGTACTCACACTCACGTTGGACACGTTAGTTGTTACCTAGCAGTATTTTGATGCTTACTGTCTGTTTAGTCTAGTTTTACTTTGTGTATGGTACCTGCAAAATACTAGGTATTGGATGATTACTTTTTGTATAGTATCTGTAAGGTACTTGCTTTTAGATGGTAACTAACTGTTAACAAGTGCTATGAGTTGTTATAACTTCTTATTAAGAACAAGGGAGAACGCTATAGTCGAGTACCTCGACTATCAGATACCCGTTACTCAGCTAAATGGAGATATGCAAGCAGCAAAGCGAGATTAAAATGCGCCACCTACCGGCGGTATACAGATTTAAGCGTTATGGGCGTTAGAGTGGGCGTGACAAATTTTTTTTTGGATCAATCGATAGGTATTGACGAAACCAATACATTTCAGTGAAAATTTTTTTATCTAGCATGAAAATTGTGGGCGTCACAGGTTTTTGCGGTTTGTGGGCGTTAAAGTGGGCGTGGCAAACTTTCTTTGGGTCAATCGATAGGTATTGATGAGAACAATACATTTCAGTTAAAATTTTCTATCTAGCATCAAAACTGTAGGAGCCACAGTTTTGGGCGGTTTGTGGGCGTTAGAGTGGGCGTGGCAGTCTACTGAAACAAACTTGCGCTGCGTAAGAAGCTCAGGAATCTGCACGCCAAATCTCAATAGCCTAGCTCTCATAGTTTCCGAGATCTCAGCGTTCATCCGGACAGACGAACAGACGGACAGACGGACAGACAGACAGACGGACATGGCTAGATCGACTCGGCTGGTGATCCTGATCAAGAATATATATACTTTATGGGGTCGGAAACGCTTCCTTCTGCCTGTTACATACTTTCCGACGAATCTAGTATACCCTTTTACTCTACGAGTAACGGGTATAATTATCAAAGCATACAAACCAACTTACCGTGAAATATAATTACCTGACCGTCATTAAAGTCACATGCCCAAGACCCAAGGAGCAGGACGTCTGATAATATCATACATCTCAAGACCATTGATAAGGGATGATGTTCCGACCGTGCACCAACTCTCAAGTAACCGACGTACCTCATTGAACAAAATACTTTCCCTTCATCCGTACTTGTAGATTTTTTACAGTCAAAAAGAAAGTTTGTAGGGTCATTTAATATTATTTTATTTAATAAATTTTATTGTAAACATATTTCATTTAATTTATAATTAAATATATATTATATATATTTTTATATAATTCATTTTCCAACTCCTCCCTCTGTAAGAAATATATGGGTTGTTAACCTTCGTTCCAAACGCATATTTTCGCTTGGTTCCCATAGATATATCATATGATGGACGTTGATGCACTACGAGCAGTACAAACAAGTGGCCCAACGACACCAAGCACGTGCTTGTTACGCGCGGGGCCCTTTTATCAATTTGGGCAAAACATACGAGTTCGCGAGGAAGATACAAAAAACAAATAGAGACGGGACACAAATGATAATAAAGGAAGCATCTAAGAATGAAGCAAATGAGTTAAAATATTAGTTTTTAATACCGGGATAGAAGTTGAAGTGCAAATTAAATGATAAAGGTTGTTATAATTATTACATAGAACGCGAAAGGGCTCGTGCAGACAAAAATTAGATGTACATCTTGGCAAATTTAGGGGATAATAATTACGTGTTAGTCTAACAGGAACATTGAAAGTTAGGCGGTTTACAAGTTCTATAGAATCAATATCACCTCTTATAAGATTTTGCATAAAAATAGTACCAAGCATTGTTCTACGATTTGCAAGGGTAGGTAAATTAAGCAATAGTAATCTACTCTGATAGGAAGGTCGCCTTATGTTTTGATCCCAGTTCAAACTACGAAGGGCAAAAAGAAGAAATTTTTTTTGTACCGACTCAATACGGTCAATATGCACTTGATATTGTGGACTCCAAACCGAAGAACAATATTCCAAAATAGGACGGACAAGGGAGGTAAATAATAATTTCGTTGTATAAGGGTCATCAAATTCTTTTGACCAACGCTTTATAAACCCAAGAACACTCATGGCCTTGCTGACAGTGGACATTATGTGGCAGTCAAATTTAAGTTTTGGGTCCAGAAGAACGCCTAAGTCATTAACTGAATTTATACGGTCGAGTGGCGTATTTTGAAGAGAGTAACTAACAAAAGTAGGAGTACCCCTATGAAAAGTCATAACGTTGCATTTAAGGCAGTTCAAATTTAAAAGGTTATACTCACACCATCCCTGAAAACAATCAATATCTGACTGTAAGTTGAAACCCGACGCTATATCATTATGTGATAAACAAAGCTTAACATCATCAGCATACATTAGTACACGAGAGTGTGTTATGATAGAGGGAAGATCGTTAATAAACAAAGTAAACAGCAAAGGGCCCAAATGACTACCCTGAGGCACTCCAGATGTCACATAGATCAGTTTTGAGGCAGCGTTCTTGAATATAACCCTCTGAGTCCTACCATTCAAATAACTTGAAATCCAAGTTAATAGATTACATGGAAACCCAAGTTGATTTAATTTGAATAAGAGAAGAGAGTGGTTGAAATTTTATTCTTAAATCCATTTATTACAATAGACGACAATTCCAGAAGGTTGGTGGTGGTCGATCTTCGCTTAACAAAACCATGCTGACACGGTGATATTAGCGAGGAACATAAATGTTGCAAATGAGAAGTAACAATACGTTCAAATGCTTTAGGAATTGCCGACAATTTAGAAATACCACTATAATTCTGGGCATCCGCCTTCGCACCCTTTTTGTGAAGTGGAATGATAAAAGAGTCCTTCCAGATAGTAGGAAAAACTGACGATGAAATAGACAAATTAAAAAGTTTAAGAATCGGTTTACATATGGTTGACGCACAAAACTTAAGCACACACCCGGGGAGTCCATCAGGACCGGGAGAATAAGTTGGCGTTGTTTTTTCTAAGTCTCTTACGAGAGAAAATTCCGTAATTTCAGGGGTAAAGATGCAATTTGCCTTATTTAAGGGATTAGGGTAGTTAGAATTTGACCAAGCAGCCGAACTATAAGTAGTTTGGAAAAACTCGGCAAATAAATCAGCAATTTCAGAATCCGTCGATGCCTCCATTGAGTTAAAACGTACCGATGAAGGCAATGCTGACGACTTACGCTTGGCATTGACAATGTAAAATAGTTCTCACAATTTAATGTTTCCCAGATGTTGGATGATTTTTAAACCATTCATTTGTTCATTCAGAAACAAATTTTATAGGATCATTTAATATTATTTTGTTTATTTTATTATTGTAAACATATTTCATTTAATTCATAAATAAGTATATATTATATATATTTTTAAATATTTAACTTTCTGACTCCTCCCTCTGTAAGAAATATATGGGTTGATAGATGTAAAATTAAAATAGTTCTCACAATTTAATGTTTCTCAGATGTTGGATTATTCTTAAACCATTCATTTTTTCAGTCAGAAACAAATTTTATAGGATCATTTAATATTATTTTTATACCCGTTACTCGTAGAGTAAAAGGGTATACTAGATTCGTCGGAAAGTATGTAACAGGCAGAAGGAAGCGTTTCCGACCCCATAAAGTATATATATTCTTGATCAGGATCACTAGCCGAGTCGATCTAGCCATGTCCGTCTGTCCGTCTGTCTGTCCGGATGAACGCTGAGATCTCGGAAACTATGAGGGCTAGGCTATTGAGATTTGGCGTAAAGATTCCTGAGCTTCTTACGCAGCGCAGGTTTGTTTCAGTAGACTGCCACGCCCACTCTAACGCCCACAAACCGCCCGAAACTGTAACTCCTACAGTTTTGATGCTAGATAGAAAATTTTAACTGAACTGTATTGTTCCCATCAATACCTATCGATTGACCTAAAAAAAAGTTTGCCACGCCCACTCTAACGCCCACAAACCGCGAAAACCTGTGACGCCCACAATTTGCATGCTAGATATAAAATTTTAACTGAAATGTATTGGTGTCGTCAATACCTATCGATTGATCCAAAAATAAATTTGCCACGCCCACTCTAACGCCCATAACGCTTAAATCTGTCTACCGCCGGTAGGTGGCGCATTTTAATCTCGCTTTGCTGCTTGCATATCTCCATTTCCCTTTGAGTAACGGGTATCTGATAGTCGAGGTACTCGACTATAGCGTTCTTCATTGTTTTTATTTTGTTATTGTAAACATATTTCATTTATTTCATAAATAAATATATATTATATTAATTTTAAAGATTTAATATTCTTACTCAGTAGTAGATTAATACGGGAGCTGGCTCACTAGGTAATAAATCATGTCAAAAAAGGAGGTGGGGGTGACCCTAATTAGTCACGCATTGTTGCACACAGGTGTTCTAATGACCTAATTAGCATAATTAAGTCAAAAAGGGGGGTGTTGCTGACCCTAGTTAGATGAGCATGGTTGCACACAGGTCACTTAATGAGGTTAGAAAGTGGTGTGTAGGAGTGTGAGAGAGTGGTGTTTTGATATGTCTTGTGTTGTCTTGTCTTTTTCTCACGCTAAAGGTGCGTGTGTGATAGGGGTGTTTTGTCATGCGTGGGATTTTGTGGAGTGCAATGGTTGCACACAGGTCACTATGTTGCTTCTAACTTGGGTTAGAACGCGTTATGCGTGGGCGTTTTGTTGAGTCAATTAGGGTTGTAGGTGACACCTGGCTTGCGTGTGTGATAGGAGGTGTCTTGTCATGCGTAGGATTTTGTGGAGTGCAATGGTTGCACACAGGTCACTATGTTGCTTCTAACTTGGGTTAGAAGGCGTTATGCGTGGGCGTTTTGTTGATTCAATTAGGGTTGTAGGTGACACCTGTTAGTGTAACCTGCCTACGGTCTTGTGGTCAAAAGGTGTTGGTTTGAGGGATATTAGACCGCATACTTTTGTGGTGTGAAACAAGCGTGAGTTCGGTAACCTCCCCCTCTTTAGCGAGCATTAGATGGGAAAGTGAGCGTAGGAGTGTAAGAGGGGTGTTGGTGGTTTCTAACAAAAACGTTGTTTTTCTATGCGTGGGCGTTTTGTTGATTCAATTAGTGATAGTTTTAATAGGGTAGATTCAATTAGGGTTGTAGGTGACACCTGTTAGTGTAACCTGCCTACGGTCTTGTGGTCAAAATGGTGACTGTGGTGGTGGTTCCTAACAGAACAAAACCAAATGAGATCGTTTGTTTAGTCAAATACGTTTTTCTTTAATCATATTTGAAAATTTTTTCTCATGCGCTTACATGAGAGAGAAAACGGTTACCTTCTAAGTTTTCAAAAAATGTATGTGTTAAGGAGAAATGTGGAAAGTAGTTCAGTTTTAGAAAACTATTTGAGTTGAGCGAACCATCTAGAATCGTCGTGTGAACCCTCCGGTAATTCAAAGCTAAAGTAAAGTTGTGTTAACTTACGTTACATCCGAATTCGATTTGTGCGAGATTATCAAATTGATAAAAATTAAAATACTTTACCAAGTGTAAAGTAAAGTTGTGTGAACTGTGAACTACCCAGATTTGTGTTGTGTAAACTTATCAAATTGATAAAACATAAAATACTTTACAGTAAAAGTAAAGTATAACAAAGTGAAAAGTACAAGTAACAATACAATACTTCCAAAAAAAGAAAAAAATCAAAACAAAAAAAAAATGAATAAGTATTGTGGAAAGTGCAACATTACCCTATCGGGTAACATTTCGTGGGCTCATAATCTGCGAACGGAGCAACACAAGAAGAATGTTGTTGAACCAGTGGATTCAAGGATAAAAAAAATCAGTTCTGGATTTCTAGGAAGGATTGTTCACTACTTATATGAAAACACCAACAATGATGTAATCTATCCAACACAATTTATGGAGGAAGCAGGAGAAGCTTTTCTACCTCACTTGTATCCATTGTTGGAAAGTTATGCATCGGTGAAAATAAATTTTGAACTTTTTGGAGAGTACGGACTTTTGAAGGAAGAAAAGGAATGTATTGAAATAAAGTCATATCAAAGTAAGATGACAATAATTAGTGGAAAAAATTTTGGCGAGGATGGAAGAATTCCAAGAAAGGGATAGTGGATGGACTTTGCTTCATCTCACTCGATTGGAGATGAATATTAATCAATATTCACCCTTAAGAGGATCATCTTATATAAAACTACCCTCTTGTTTAGAAGGAAAAAAAGCAATTATAAATGTAAAAAACACAGATGATGAATATTGTTTTAAATGGAGCTTAATCGCAGCATTAAGTAAACTAAATAAGAATGCGAACAGATGCACAAGCTATAAAGTGAATATAAATGATGAAGTAATTCAAGTCAATGGGATCAAACTAAATTTCACTGGATTGCAATTTCCACTAAAGCCTGCGGATATATCGAAATTTATGGAAATAAATAAAGACATAAATATTACACTTTTTGGATTCGACGATGGAGTTATATTCGGGCCCATATTTTACTCCCCTGAAGTGAGGAGAAATTATATAAATATGTTGATACTGGAGGAAGGATGTAAAGCACACTATACTTGGATTAAAAATCTCTCAAAGTAAGTTGTTTTATCATTTTACCATTATTATATCTTTTACCTGTTTTTGTTTTTAAATTTCATAATATTTATTTGCTTTCATACTTAAAAAAAAATTTTTTTTCTTGTGTTTATCTTTTTTTAGTTTGGTTTCCTCTCAAGTTTCGAGAGACAAAAAATGGTTCTGTCAAATTTGCTTAAATTACTCGTTGAGTGAAGATGCTGCCAACCGGCATTCAGAAGTCTGTGGGAAAAAAGTCTCGCGTTTACCCAACATGAAGGATGCCACTTTACGGTACACAAATGTTCAAAAGGAAGTGATGGTCCCATTCACAGTTTACGCTGATTGTGAATGCATCCTTCAACCAATTAATAAAAACGAAACATTAAATTTAAATATTATAAATATACATAGACCTGTTTCATATGCATACTATATAAAGTGTGCACATGATAACAGTTTAGATAAGTTTGTCTTAGAAACTGTATTTAGCTCGGGAATGAATTTCCTGTTATCACTAATAGAAAATTTAAGTTTTATATATGAAAACTATATTTCAAAATCTGTTTCTTTAATAATGTCAGATGTTGAAGAAGATGATTTCCAAAAATCTAATAATTGTCATATATGCAACACTCCTCTTTTATTGGATAGAGTTAGGGATCACTGTCACTTCACAGGAAAATTTAGGGGGGCAGCACATAATGAGTGTAATTTAAAATATACAGTTCCAAAATTTATTCCTGTTTTCTTCCACAATTTCACCAGGTATGATTGCCATCTATTTATTAAAGATTTGGCAGTCATACCTGGTGAAATAAAGGTAATTCCATTAAATAAGGAACAATATATATCAATTTCAAAAATTATAACTTTAAGTAATGGTGATAACTTTGAAATCCGTTTTCTAGACTCGTTTCGATTTATGCCTTCTGCTTTAGATACATTAGCTTCAAATCTAGATAGTGAACAAATGTGTATAACAAGATCATTTTTCCCTAATGAAAATCATTTCAACTTAATGCGACGAAAGGGTGTATTTCCATATGAATGTTTAGATTCAGTTGAGAAATTAAAAGAAAGTAAATTACCTCCTAGAGAAGCTTTCTATAGTTCCTTAACCGAAAATGAATGTTCAGTTGAAAATTATACTCACGCACAAAAGGTATGGAATGAGTTTTCTTGTAATAATCTTAAAGATTATTTAGAATTATATTTAAAAACAGATGTTTTATTAATGTCTGATGTCTTTGAAAACTTTCGAAGACTTTGTAGTAAAATTTATTCACTTGATCCAGCACATTTTTTCAATTGAATTAGATTTATTAACTGATATAGATCAGTATAAATTTATTCAAAGTGGTATTCGTGGTGGCTTAGTTCAATGTACATGTAGATATGCTAAAGCAAATAATAAATATGTTGAGAATTTTGATAGTACTCAAAAATCATCATATTTGATTTATTTGGATGCAAATAATTTATATTCTTGGACGTTGATGCACTATGGTCAGTACAAACAAGTGGCCCTTACGACACCAAGCAATGCTTGTTACGCGCGGAGCCCTAAACCGATTTGGACAAGTAAACGAAATCGCGGACATGGAAAAAGACGACATAAAAATAGACAGTTTAAAATACATGCTCACATAGAATGGCTAGTAACATAGAAATTTACAAATTATTGGAAGATAGAAAATACATAAGTTTATCATAATTAGTTGCATTAGGGCTATCAAACAGTAAGACGTGACACAGTGCATTATAGTCGTCACAAAGAACCCGAAAAGGATCATGAAGGGCATAATTGGATCTACAAATTGGCAGGGACAACGGACGAAAACGACGAACTGTTCTACAGGGTACATTCCAGTTGAGGGAACTAAGAAGGAAGGGAGAGTCAACATCACCATTAATTAATTTATGCAAAAACATAACTCCATGACACTTTCTACGATGGTTCAGGGTTGGTAAGTCCAGCAGGCGCAACCTCGCATGATAAGAGGGCAATCGACTTCCTGTGTCCCAGCTTAAACCTCTCAAAGCAAATAAAAGGAATTGTTTTTGAACGGACTCTAACATATTTTGGTAACAGCTAATTTGAGGTGACCATATACACGAACAATATTCCATTGAGGGACGAACAAGAGAAACATACAAAAGCTTTGTTGTGTATGGATCATCAAACTCCCTTGACCAGCGCTTCATAAACGCCAGGAGACTTCTGGCTTTGTTAGTTATAGTAGATATATGGTCTTTAAAACTAAGTTTATGATCAAATAGAACGCCAAGATCCTGAACAGAAAAAATACGGTCAAGACCGTTATTACCGATACAATAAGAATACAGAGATGGACTACTACGATAAAAGGTCATAAAGTTACATTTAGAATAGTTAAAATTCAACTTGTTAATCATGCACCACGTATACAAACAATCAAGATCTAATTGAAGGTCATTATATGAATTAGGTAAACACATGGACAAACATAGCTTGACATCATCTGCATACATTAAAACAGTTGACGATTTTATAACATAAGGTAGATCATTAATCATTAAGCCAAAAAGTAAAGGTCCCAGGTGGCTACCCTGTGGCACTCCAGAAGTAACATTAATTATTTTGGAAATTTTATTATTAAAACAGACCATTTGAGTTCTATTAGAAAGGTAGAAAAGTATCCACTCTAGTAGGTTGGGTGGAAAACCTAAAAGAACAAATTTATAAATAAGAATCCTATGGTTCACTGAATCAAAAGCTTTAGAGAAATCGGTATAAATCACATCAGTTTGATGATGTGTCAGAAAACCTCTAATGATTAAAGACGTAAATTCAAGTAGGTTTGTAGAAGTAGAGCGACATCTAGTGAAGCCATGCTGACAAGGTGAAATAATAGACCTGCAATGATGCTGCAACTGACAGGTAATAATTTTTTCAAAAAGTTTAGGAATAGAACTGAGTTTAGCAATACCGCGATAGTTTGAGATATCAGACTTGTTCCCTTTTTTAAACAATGGGATAATAAAGGATTCCTTCCATATGGATGGAAATCTACATTGACTTAGGGACAGATTAAATATCAATGTTAAGGGAAGAGCAAGATAAGATGAACAATTCCTAAGTATACAACTTGGTATTCTATCAGGACCCGGTAAAAATGAGAGCTTGAGAGTATTAAGACTCTGAAGAACATCAGATACATCAATCACTGGTTTGAAGATAGAGTTCAAATGAGGTAGCGGGTATGGATAATCTTTGATAATGACATTATTGCATTTCGTATAAGTGGATTGAAAAAAGTCTGCGAATAAGTTGCAAATATCATTATCATCAGATGCTACCTTATTATTGAGAACGAGAGAGGGAGGGAAGCAGCTAGATTTTCGTTTAGAATTGTCGAAAGAAAAGAAAAGCTTAGGATTGCTTTTGAAATCCCGCTTACAACGAGACAGGTAATTTTTGTAACAATCAGTATTGTACTGGACAAATTCCACCTTAGCTGAGCTATATTTGGTGAAGTCTGTCTGTAAGCCGGATATTTTGAAACGTTTAAATAGTCTTGTTTTTTTATTCTTCAGATAAGATAGTTGACGGGTAAACCATGGAGAGCTGTAAGAATTCTTCATGGAGGAAAGAGGGACATGTTCTTCAAATAGACGGTAAAGGATCTCATAAAAGTGCCTAACTGCATCATCAACAGGAAGGTCAACTAGAAAGGACCAGCTTACTGTCGATAAAGATTCCACTAGTCTGCCGTAATCAGTCCTCTTAAAACACAAACTAGGCTGTACATTTATTGCAGTCCTAGGATTATTAAAAAATCCATTAATACAGAGCTGAAGGGTAGGATGATAACAATCTTCAGGTAAAAATAGTGGCGAAATACGACTGACTTCAGCATCGCTACTATCAAAAACAAAGATTAAGTCAAGAAGACGACCAATATGATTGGGAATCCTGTTAACTTGCTGCAAAGATAGTTCAACAAGACCATCAATAAAATCATTTTGCATCCTAGGAATCATTGCCAATGAGTCCTTACTCTCCAACCAAGAGATATTGGGAAGATTAAAGTCACCAAGCACAATAAGTTGGTCAGTTTCAGTAAGCAACAAGGAGATAGAATGTATGGCGGACAGGTGCAGTAGATACACGTTAAATTCAGAGCCGGGAGATATATACGAGCAGGTTAAAAAAATGTTTCTTTTTGGGAAAGATAATTTTACGGAAATAAATTCAATACCTGATGATTCAGAAATATCAACAAACTCAGAAGTTAAATTGGATTTGACTCCAATAAGAACGCCTCCTCCTCGACGGGTCTGACAATCCTTCCGATAAACAAAAAAGTTATTAGACAAAATCTCACTATCGTGTACGGATGGGTTAAGCCAGGTCTCAGTGAGTACAATAACATTGGCCTCAAAAACTGAACTATTTATATAAAGCGTTGAGAGTTTACTAAGAAGCCCCCGAACATTCTGATAGTGAATTAGGAAATTTAGTTTTTTGAATTTATATCAGAGCTGGGCGCCGACAAAGAAGTCATGGAAAGGGAGCTATTTTTTTTTATATACTCGTGGACAATTATATCAGCAGGCCAAAAATTGGGGCAAAGAAGTTTAGAGAACAGCCCGTCCGGAACAAGTATTTTAAATGAAGAGTAATCTCTTTTCTGTTTAAAATTAAATTTGGTGATGTCAATACCATTTTGATTGGGAAGGGAGAGGTTTGTGACAATATGATGCATAACGTCATTTACTGTTATTGCTGCATTCAACCTAGACACAAAAATAGATTTCCTAGGTACCATGACAGTGAGTGGTACCGGAGAAGAGAGAGCAGGGCTATGCGTGTTTTTCCTAGGGATCATGCTAGTAAGTGGGACAGGAGGAGGTGCGAGGGTATTAGCTATAGGAAGTACAAGGTGCGGCAGAGCCCCGGAAGTGGCAACAGCCGGTGAACGGTTAGTAGGCCTTAATGACTCAGGCGAAACTACAGTCCCTGAATCTGGCAGCGATTGCCCCGTGGGGTCATTCGTTGATGACTCGATCCCATTGGGATCATCCTCGTCGCACGACACATAGCCTGCAGTGGGGCTGGGAAGAGAGAGGTTGGTCGAGAGATCTGGAACGTGCAAAGAAACATTAGGCAGTGTAGGACTACGATTTATATTTAATGAAGATTGACTTAGAAGAATCCGACCTTTAAAGTTCGAGTCGCAAACATTAAATCGACTTAATAAGTCCGTAAATCCAGCACGTAATGCCTGGAACTCCAGCTCCGTTTGCCTCATAAATGCTCTTATATCGATTTTGATATGTAGGCATGTAGGGCACGTCCAGTCCAGGTTAGCATTAGATCTAGTGCGATCAGCAATTTGGGCAGCACTATGCCCAAAGTCTGCACATTTTGCGAGCGCAATGTTCTCACATAACCAGCAACTAACAATTGACTGCCGAGAAGTGATATTACCAACAAATTGGCAACCAACAACACAGCAGGCAGACATTGTTTACAAGTTGAGGTCAGTTAAATGTAGAATGTAGAAAAAGTAGAAAAAGTAGGAAGCTTTAGATGAGTGCCAACAACCAGCTGTGTGGCTTTGCAAAACGCAGAGGAAAGATAAGAAAAGAGAGCGGTAAAACCAATTCAGCAAAGACCCCTTAACTCGAAAATGAGAGCCGGTGACTGAAGTAGGGAGAATGTAGCATAGCGAACGGTGCGAGAGAGCGCCAAAACAACACTGTAAATAAGAAACAACAACAATGCACAAAGCACCCGCGTCTTTAACTATTATCCAATATAATAATACAGATAATGGTTTTAACACAAATAACTAAATTGCATGCAAACGGCGGTCTCAACCGAGTTGAAAATGAAACTTTGGGAATATATCAGATCAGTAATTTAGACACTAGGCGAATAAATGTAGGAGCAAATATAAAACGCGTCCGTGTACAACAGAGAGTTTTCACGACTGTTGGGCTATGTCACAATCTTTACCATATGGAGGTTTTGAATGGATTTCAAGGGGGGAACTTGATAGTATAAACATTGCTGAGATTGCAGATGATAGTGAATATGGATACATTTTTGAGGTAGATTTAAAATATCCTTTAAAATTGCACGATAAACATAATGACCTTCCATTTTGTTGTAATAATCAGTTACCAACAAAGTCAGACAAAATAAAAAAATTAATTGCTGATTTAAGGGATAAAGAAAAATATATAATTCATTATAAAAATCTTCAACAGTGTATAGAAAATGGATTAATTCTAACAAAAATTCATAGAGGTCTTCGCTTCTTTCAGAAACCTTGGCTAAAAACATATATTGATTTGAATACATTCCATAGAACTAATGCAAAAAATACATTTGAAAAAGATTTTTTTAAACTTTTAAATAATGCTGTCTACGGTAAAACGATGGAAAATGTCGATAAGCGCGTTAATATTAAATTAATTACTGAATGGAAAAGTGCTTCACCATCCGATTCTTCTGGTCCAAAAAGGCATTGTGGTAGATCTCTTATTTCAAAGTCAAACTTCCATAGTGTCAAACAGTTTTCAGAAAACTTCTTTGCCTTTCAAATGAAAAGATTAAATGTGTTGTACAACAAACCTTTATATTTAGGTTTTGCTGTATTAGATTTATCGAAATGGAAAATGTATGATTTTCATTATAATTATATCAAACCTAAATACAATGAAAATGTTCAATTAAATTATAAGGATACAGATTCTTTTATATATACCATTAACACTGAAGATTTTTATAAAGATATTCAGAATGATGTTGAGATGAAGTTTGATACATCAGATTATTCTGATGAATTACTTAATCTCTATAATTTTCCTAAAGCTAATAAAAAAAGGTTGGGTTTTTTTAAAGATGAACTCAATGGAAGACCTATGACTGAATTTGTTGGTTTGAGATCAAAAATGTATGCCTTTAAAACATCTAATAGTAATGACAGCTCTGAAAAAACAGTGAAAAAATCAAAGGGTGTTAAAAGAAGTGCAATAGATCAATTAACTTTTAATAGTTTTAAAAAATGTTTGTTTTCGGAAGAGGAAGTGGTAGGCTCTATGTCAATGATTAGATCTAAAAATCATCTTTTATCAACAATTAAATGTAAAAAAGTAGTTCTCAGTCATAAAGACACAAAGGTTCTTATACAAGACAATAAAATTAATACACTACAATATGGTCATTATAAAATAGATGAAAAAAGATTAGAAAATAAACTTAATGAAATGGATTCAAATATTTATTTTTATGAACAAAGAATAAAAGAAATAGAGAATTGTTCTAATAGAAATAATTATCAAGAGAATGAAATAGAAAAATTTCACAAAAATATATATGAATGTGAATTTGAAATGTTTTGTACAGAATTAAGTTTACTAAATGATAAAAAAAATGAATAAATGTACTCTATAATTGTAAATAAGACAGAACAAACAACGCTTTGTTATTTAAAGGGTAAAATGTAAGGTAATGTATAAACCAAATATTACAATTCACAATATTATTATTATAAAATTTTTATTTAACAGAACAAACATCGCTTTTACTTACAGGGTAATGTTAACATTTATGAGAATTAACAGAACATGAAAATTTGAATTTAACAAAAGAATTACAATATTTTCTTTGAATTACATTCAATTTGTTTACTTTCTTCTATATTTATTGGTACAATTTGTTTATAGTTATCTATACCACCCTGTAATCTATATACTCTATTGTCATCATTACTTAAAGGAATTGATTTAATGTATTTATCATTATCTTCATCTAAATTAAACGGTATAGTTTGAACATAGTTATATATACCACCCTCAACAAGAATAGTTTCATCCTCACTAGATGATCTTGGAATACATGGTTCCGGATTTTCATCATCATAAAGGATTGTATCATGGTCATCATCATCATCATCATCGTCATCACCATACAAATTATGAGACAATTTGCCATCCTCTTTTTTATTAATGTTTTGGAGTTCTGAAAATATAAATATTTTACTATATATATATATATACAAATATTATTTTATATGTATTTAACCAACCTTTTTGAGCTCCATCCGAAATATTATTTTCAACTTTTTTATTTATGTTTTGGAGTTCTGAAAATATATATATATATATATTAGTATATAAAATTATATATATAAATATATATATATATATTAAACTCACCTTTTTTTAATTTACTCGAATTATTATTTTCATCTTCTATTTTTATATTCTGTAAAAACAAACATATTTCCCTACTCAATCAGATTATGATATAATATCACTATTAGTTATTTTGAAATCGTTAATATCGTTAATTGATATTTTATCTATGCTAATCTGACTTTCTTTTTTATTTAAATATTGAACCATCATTTGAGCTGCTAAATTTCTCTTTCTTAAATATATTCCATTAATTCTTTCTGCTTCCTCTATTTCAATTTCTTGGATTTGTGGACCATCACTAAGATAACCTGTTTCTTCTTCTTCTATCTCTTCTCTTTTACTCTCTTGTTTGGAGAGAAGATCAGCATCCTTTGATATTTTTTCATAGACAATCCTATCTTTTCGTCTCTCTGCATTAATTACTGTTTGGGACAAAACTTCTGCAAATTCAAAACAATTTATTCTTAAAGTTGCTAAGGGGGTATTAGTATTGCGTTTAGATTTTTGGTGGCGGTGGCGATTAGATAAATATTTTAAATTCATACGCTTAGATTTACTTAAACTTCGCCTAGAATGTGTTCTTCTATATATATTATTGTAATGACATTTAACTCCTACTGTAGCAGTTTTGTATTGGATGGTAAAG